>NW_027466821.1:2047500-2265000 GCF_046128005.1 Genypterus blacodes
GTTCTACACTAGGCTGTGGGCCAGAACATCTCCAGTCATGTTGACAGCCCTGACAACTCCCACACACATGTACCGCTACCCACACACAAACAGGCTTATCTACCTTCCCTTCCAGGAAAGACACACATGGACACAAGCGGAGGAGGAGAGACAAACAAGGGAAAAGCCAAAAAGAGGAGAAAGGGAAAAAGAAAAAGTGTGGCACTTTATCGAGCAGGGAGGGGGAGTCAGATGCCGCGGAAAAACAAGGAACAAACAGTTTAAGCTGAACAAACAAACATGGCTGATTGGACCGGGGCTGGCGGGGAGATAGGCGCTGACACTCCAGACCAAAATATTTACACCCCATCTTTTATGTAAGTGGATTCAGGGCAGATGGATGGCTGGATACGGCTTTGGAGAGGCTGGTTGGGGAGGATAGACAAATGGGAAGAGGAGGGGGAGAAGGATAAGATGTCCTATACGCAATGTCTGAATGTGAAAGTGGCGGTGGGGGGGGCTTGCAACTGTGTCAAAACAAGCAAACTGTGACCAAGGAACAGAAGCCGGAGTGAGGACGGGGGGCCAGATGGTGCAGAGGTTTGAGCTGGAAATGAGCCCAAGTTGGAAAACTCAAAAAAATCAAGTGTGAATAATGATTTAATGTCTACTGATCCTGAATGGTACAGCTCAGAATAACACACAGAAGAGATATATGAGCCCTAACTTAAGATCGAATTCTGAGACTGAGTTGTCTGTCGGGAAAGAAGAGCATTATGGGGGGGAAAAAACGAGAAAGTAACAGTTTGACAGGAGCTGGAGGAGTTGACGCGGGTAAACACAGGAAAGGCAAACAAAATGGCACACGGCAAGAGTGCTGTCAATAAGGCCTGCCAGGGGGCGGCGGAGAGAGTTAGACAGAGGTAAGGAGTGGTGGATTCAATCTGGAGAAGAGGAGGAAGGAATCTGAAGAGAAAGCGGTTTTATAAGATCATTTCGATTCTTTAACGAGTCCTCGTAAATTTGGATTAGGTGGCTTTTGTGAGTGAAGTGCAGCAGCAGAAAGCTGGGAACCAAAAATCCAGACTTCAAAACCTCCCTTCAGACCTGTGAGGTGACGTATGTCCGTGTTTTCTCTGTGTGTGTCTGTGTGAGAGAGTTATCGGGAGGAGAGAGAGAGATTGGTGGTGGTGGTAGTGGTGGTGGTAGTAGTGGTGGTGTGGGGGGGGACTAATGCATGAGTCTTCACGAGCTGACGAATGGAAGAGAAAGAAGAAAAGGCGAATTTGTAAAGCCTGTAGGAGTAATGAGCATTTTTATGTATGACTCAATAAATCAACAGTCTGCGGCCGACTGGGGAGGGAGGGAGACAAAAGGGGGGGAAGGTGGAGGGACGAGGGATCCGTAGAGAATCTGCTCGGGACGCCGGCGAAGCTCTCCGGGCAGAACAATGGGCTCCTGTGTTTCTATCTTAGTATTTTCAGCTAACCTCAGCTTCCTCTTGAGCGCCGCTGCCGCCGCCGATTGCCCCGCCGAGGAAATAAACCTCGCCGTCGGCCACAGCGCTCTTTTTTTTCAGGCACAAAACGAATGGAAAAAATACAACCCCACTCTCTCCACCTCTTCCAAGTCAACTTCCACCGCTCATATCACACTATTCTCCCCCACACACACTCCTCCCTCTCCCACGTCTCTCGCTCTTGTTTATTGATTCTCTAGATTAAGAATTCCCGCGGCGGAGGATTGTAACACACAAGCATCGAATTATTTTTGGGTGTGCTTATTTGCCTTCCCCTTGCATCTATTTGGCCTGTGTCTGTAGACAATTATGCCTACCCAGCCGCAGACTCAGGTGCTAATAATGAAGGACAAATAGAATCGTATGTGTAAACTTCCCCCACTGATGAAAATTTATATTAACTTTCTGCCACAGTAAACAGAGCTGCATAGCTACACCCTCCCGGGAGGATTGACGGGGATGAATTTGCTTGCTCCTACCCCAGGAAGAAAGCCGGAGCTTGTATTGGAGAGGAGAGGTGTGTGTGTTTGTGTGTGTGATGGGGGTGCATATTGCTCCATTGTGTAACCTCACACTTATTTTTCCACTAAAGAAGACAAAACACGGGTCTGTTTTGCCCATCATAGAGAAAAGTGTGTGTGTGTGTTTGCGTCTGTCAGAGGGGAGAGAGAGAGGGAGACAGAGAGATTGTGTGGCGATATGCATGCGTCTGCTGAGGCGCTGAGAGGCCGTGCCAGCAAAAACACCAGAGCGCAGCCCTGCCATCATTCAACGCTCCCGCCCCCTGCTGTTATCGCCACGGATAATCTGTGCAAATACAAGGAAATATCTGTTCTAGAGAGAAAGAATAACAGTTTGGAGTTTGGCAGTGATTTGCGGGTTGAACCGAGCCGCTGCAACTCCCAGATGAAGGAAATGCATCTCTTGACAGGTTTGAAAGAAGATTCGTCCAAAGTAATCAAAGAAGTCAGGCTTATTTACCCTGTAATGATTCATTAGCATGCAAATATGTAGTACGTCTTTAGATCGGGACAGGATCATTATCGTCGTTTCCTGCTTGTGCTTCTGTTTTCACCGTCTCCCCGTCCTTCTCAGACCTCTGACATCCCCTCGTCGCATCTCATCCGTGCTTGCTCACTTATGAAATTCAATTCACCCCCACCATCCACATCGCCCTCGCTTCCCTCCCTCTCTCTCTCTCTCCCTCTCTCTCTCTCTGCTGGCTTTAAGCAGAGCCTTCGTGTTCACCTGTGCCGTCTTGCGAGGTTTAGATAAGGTGACAGCAGGCCCATTCAGCGAGGCTCTTTATCTGCCGCTGCTCTTAGAGAAGTCGTTTACAGCCCACGAACTGAAGCTACCACAATATGCTATCACAAAGAGACAGAGGGGAAGGAAAACAGAGACGGACAGGGTGGAAGGAGAGAGAGGGGGAGAGAGAGAGGGAGAGAGAGCGAGTGCGCTTTGTCTGAGTCTGTCTAAGAGGGACGCCGTTGTGTGAGATCGAGTGTGCTCTCGGCGCAAAAGCAAAGAACGCGCAAAGTTCGACTGCTCCACAATAAAAAACACACATATACACACTCTCTCTGCCGGAGCGCTTGATTTCCCCTTCAGGTGATTATGATCCATCTCCTTTTCACAGTTCCAGGCGAGTGGAGGTCACACAGCTGGATGAATACCTGGTGTGAAATGTTGCGTTCAAAGCGGCCACGGTTCATTTGGAGTGGGAGCCCGGCCCAGCGGAGGAAAAAAGTGGGAAAGCGGAATGGGAAGAAGGGAACCCAAAAACAGCTATGTGATCATTCAATTAACTGAAAGTGTTGACTTAATTATACACAAAGGCAGAGCAGTAGGAAGCTGATTAGTGTTATAGTTCATATTAAAAAGCAAAGGATTTGGGAACAGTTGTTTTTTGATGCGAGTGTTTTTAACTAGTTTTCAGCGAAGCAAATGCAGGATGAAGCCGTTTTCTATGGAGCTTGTGACCGAGGCTTTAGTGGCAAATAAGACCTCATGGACACCGCTGTGCCTATGACGTAATGTCTATAATGTCCTCAATGCACTTACCATATGAATCAAGTATGATCTATTGTGTGCTATAAGAAGAGTAACTGCCTGATGCTGTGGTATGTGTGTTATGTACACACTTTACAGCATGTAGATTAGAATAACACAATTATAGCAACTGAAGATAAACACACTCGTCTTTTCCCGCGGGATTTTACAGGAGTTCACTACAAAGCAAAGCCTGCCACGAGCTGTTCAACTTTTCTCTTCAGCATTACCCTACTTAGTTGAAAGTGAAAGAGAAGGAGTACTAAGTTTAGCTGCACGCCAGGGCTGATGGCTGCTCGCTTCATGCTCTTTAATTCAACTAAATTACAATTCAAAGCAGCAGAAGTTTTGAAGGGGTGTTGGCTAAACGTCCTGGCCAACTTCCAGGCCATGTCGTCTTCCTGTTACGCAGAATCAGCACCAATCGACCCAAAGGAGGGCTCGTCTGTAGCTGTTTGGTACCTCTATACTACACTTAAGTGTGAAGTTATACATTCAGCCACCTAAATGACACACAAACACCCCTAAGAATGTCCATAAATGTCATTTCAGAAGTGGGTGACCCTCTCCTGCACCCCTGATAGACAGACACACACACAGACAGACACACACACACACACACACACTGTACAGACACACTGAATGCCATTATCTTCCATTTGCATGCCAACCACAATTGACCAAAGGGTGTCAATGTAATTTTAAAGAACCAGACTCACATCTGTGTGTGTGACCTGCAGGTGTGTGTGTGTCTGTCTGTGTGTGTGTGTGCGCACGTGTCTTGGGGGCTCTGTGTTACAGGTCAATAGTATAAGTGTCTGTCTGTCTGGTCTTGCAGGGCTCAGGTTAAGTGCTGAGTCTAAGTGTTACGCTGGTGCTGAGGGTCGATGAGAGAGCTTTGACCTTTGTTGTAAACCTTCACCCCGGCGCGCCGCACGGTGGGGAGACTCAGTCTACACAAAGCATATTAGAACAAATGCGTTATACCTCTTTTTAACGACGGCAGGTGGTTGTGGTGCGGGGGTGAGAAGGTGATGGGACTCGACCACACTCCCACCATAGATCACCCAGGTAAATAGGCACTATATCTATATCTGTCTCCATCTACTTATGTAACGCCTCCTTCCCCTCCTCCTCCTCCCTTCTTTCTTTCTTTCACCCGCCCCAGCTCTATACCTCGGTGGTCGTCTCGTGAATATTCCAATTACAGCCGCGTGTGTGTTTGACCTTTAAGTGAGCCGCAGAAGATATAGTTATCTGCCTTCCACTCTGACACCGGGCGTCTATCAATCAGTGTTCCACCCCTCACCCTCACCAGAACAGACATGCCTGACGGAGCCGGGTCCGCGTTTCGCCGGGTGCGTATATATGTGTTTGTGTGTGTATGTGTGTGAGAAAGGTGAGCGAGACGGAATCATCATCGGTACAAACAGGCTCCAGCAAAAGGCAGTTTGGCGAGACCAGTTGCTACAAATGGGAAAACGCATGATGTATAGCGAATAAGCGAGCATCTTCTAGCACAAACAAAGCCTTTTTTTTTCAACAGCATCCTATATCACGCTTCTAAGAACAAGCGAGCGTGAACAAAGTCATACTTTTTCACTCGTGCTCCCCGCCCTTTTCCAAAGGGCTAATCTACATCTTTCATTGAATCAAGAATGGAAATTTACCAGAAATGCTTCTTTTTCAATTTCATGCTGAAGTAGCTCAAGTTAGTGGATGTAATTTCTCCTAACAAGAAAATTTATCACTCCGTCGCTCACTTAGCCTGCCTGTGAGAGAACCAGGGCCTCCTTTCTGCATTTATTTTTTTATTTTTTGTCTCAGGCTTTGATAAATGTGCCAAAAGCACGATCACTCCCTTCATAGCACTCCATACAAGGACAGAACAATTACAGCCGTTATTAAAAGAATAAAACTGGTTGAAATCTATATGAAAGATAAATGACATATCATTTAAGGCTGCGGTGAAGGCATTTCAATATGAAGTCAGGACTGCGCCAAAGGGGGAATGGGGGTCTGCATTAGAGATATTGCAGGGGCCTCAAATATTGCGGCAAATTATGTCATATCCCAGACAAGAGCCGGCCGGTGAATTGATAACTGACAATAGCGCGCATGTCTTCTCCACGCATTTTCAAACTTGCACCAACAAAGAAGTTCTTTCTCGATTATGACAGGAATTCTCTCAAAGCCTAGCCATGCAAAAGAAAAAACCCTCCCAGAAAAAGCCATTTGAAGTTTTGTGCAAATTATGATTATCGGCTTCACGCTGAATTGGATGATGAAGTCCAAACAGGTGGAAAAGGGAACGTGGCAAGAATGGCATTGCTGAAACAATACCACGCATGGCCAAGCCACCGGGCTAATGTATATTTATCATGTAAACTTCTGATAAATGCATATGCAGAAACAATCAAATCTCACAGCTTTCCATTGGAAAGGGTTTTTTTTTTTTTTTTTGCAACGCCACGGGCTCAAGCGTGAAACCAATATCAGCTTAGTGTCTAGTCAAGCTTGAAGTGCCGCGCCTCGCCCACAAAGCATGTTCTGCATATGCTCATGGGCGTCGCTATTATCAGGGTGGAACGAGCAGCTTTCCAGCGCTATCGCTGATCAATTCGTGCGAGTTAAGTCTTCCCAGTGGGGGTAAATAAGCAGCGGTTAGGCCTTGATGAGGAATGGCAGGCTGCTTGAGCGGAAACGCCAACTGGAGAGAGATGCAGGAAAGCAGATTCCTAGTGCGACTTCCACCATTCTTTACCCTCAAGCTTATCTTGTCTAAACACCAAACTACAACAAAAACTGTAAATTCCTGAGTGATACAGACGTCAGTCCACCTTGACGGCGAAGCGAAGGACCTGACCCTTACTGGCGAAACCCAGCATCTTCAGTTCTAAAGCCCGCACTGAGCCGAGTCAAAGCCGGCGCTAAGTGACACGTCAGTCAGGTTTGTCTGTTTTGGAGCCGATCTATTCCCCGCGGCCCGAGCTTATTTACCGCATTTGTATGAAAAGCTGCGAAGGGGGACAAGGCTGAGAGCTCGCCTGGCGCTCTTACATATGTATACAGTGTTTGGAGGCAATGTGTAAAGAGCCTCTACCCGGTAGCGTTGCAGCTACAAACAACTTGGGAGAGGGATGGTGCCATTTATTAATTCAAAAATGGGTCAGGGATGAAGGTAATCGGAGCGGCAGAGGGTTTTAACAAGTGCACGAGGAAGGCGAGTGAGAGGGAAACACGGCGACACTGTTTGCTTTCGATAGAGCGAGCGAAAGATGCAACTTCTTAACCAGATTTGAAGTCATTTCAATATTAGTTAGAGCAGGAGGCAGTGAGGGTTTACACAACAAACCACCGGGCAGGCGTTTCAGAGTCTGATTTGTTACTATTCATGGCTAAAGCGGCGAGGAACTGTAATACTAGACATGCTTGTTAAATTCACAACGCTCCAAAGCTGCCTTCTAGCAAATCCTGCCTCTTGGTTGTCAGCTTAAGACACCCCGGCATATGCATATGTAGGATTTTTAAGCTCTGTTAAATGGATAGCGGTGTCGTGGCCGATCAAATGACTGTAAGCCACTTGGTGGTTTGAGAAGGCGGGAGGGAGGGAGGGAGGGAGGGAGGAAGGGGGGGGGGGGGGGTATATGCAGAAAAGCGGGCGGCGGAGCTTTAGCTGCGTCCCTGCCACCCTCCAGTTAACTCCACATCAGAGAGGGGAGAACGCAGCCATTTACATGCATGTATTCAGACGTGACAGTAGCACTCCACCCCGCCATATTAACGACTGGCACTCTGTTTAAGGCGACGACAGGGGGGTGGCAACAAACAATGACAGAATGCCTGTTTTCGATTGTAAGGCCCGTGGAAAGATGATACAGCGCTCACCGCCGAGGCCGTTTGCAAATAAATTATTGTGGAGGGTATTGAGCTGAAGCAATTGCTCACTCCCCTCAGTGTGTGTGTGTGAGAGAGTGTGTATGCATGCCCCTGTATATGTTTGTGCTTGTGTGAGTGGACTTATAGATCCAGTGCCATTTATTTCCCAGAGCTGGAGCGGGGCAGTTAGGGAGGCGTAAAAGGAAATGAGTTGTGAAGTGGCCATTGATCCTGACCTGCGCCGGCTCAGGCGAGGAGACGGCAGGACTATTGGCCACATGGTGAGCGAGTGGATGGCTGGCTCTTATTTACACTGAGGCGGTTAACCTGGCCTCAAGTCCACTTATCACCGGGCTAATGCACTACACCGGGAGAAAGAAAACATGTCAAGTCCAACAAAAGGCCCGATCAAGTCTGAGGGAATTCCCCTGTAACTGTCAGGCGCTTTCATGCTGTGCATTTACAACCGCCAGGGATGGGAGGAAGGCTTGTTTCTGGGTTCATATCAGACTGGATGATTTACAATTTAGATAACGATACAAATACAAGTTTTGGCTACTTAAATAGCGAGCATTTCTTCATGATCATGTACAAAGGCTCATCCTTCTAACTACTTACAGTTAGGCATAGAAGAGCACCCATAAGTGTTTGTTTCCAGCAGATTTCATCGTCTTCCTCTCTCTCTCTCTCTCTCTTCCCCCCCTGTCCCTTTCTCCTCGTCTCCCTTTCAAGTCTCGCAGCCTGACATTTCGCTGTGCTCCCCGGGGGGACTCCGGCGCGAAATGGAGTTGCTGGGAGAGCGCCACTGTAAATTCCAGGAGGCCACATGTAATGTGTCTTAAACATAGATGGACAGCGGCGGTTCTCAAGGAGCCGGAGGACGAGACGGAGGCGAGGACGCAGACAGGGGAGAGAGAAAGGGAGAGGAGGAGTAAAAGGTGGCGTCTGGATAGATAATAGAATAATACTGTGTTTTGTCTGGGGAAGGGTGAGCAAACAGTAGCCATGCTGTCATTCACACCCTATATCTTTAGTGTCATCGCAGGGGGGGAAACTACAGGCCCTATATGTCATGGGCCTGTATGTACTATTCAACAGGGAGCGTCTGCTGATAGCCAGCCTCGAAATAAAAAAAGGACGGCTTTCATTGTAAATAAGTCAGATACAAGGAGAGCCGGACAAAAGCCAGACTTTCGTTAAAAGGGTAAATCATTTCCGCCGCGTTCCTGATGTTTCGGCCTCCTTTTACCAAAGTGTTCATATTTCAGCAAAAGTCTCCGTCCCATCCTGAGAGGTGATTGATGCGTCAACGCCGTGAGCCGGTGTCTTATTTACACACTTGAGTGGGGGCAATCTCAGGCCTGAAAGATAAACCTAATGAGCTTCTTTGTGTAAGGGAGCAAATGAGAGACACCATCCTCCCTCCTTCTCTCCCTTTTCCATCCAAAGGGGACAGTCTGGGTGATTAGGCCTTTAAATTATGCTCAAGGGCAAAACCTAGATTTGCATCTGAGGTGTGTGTGTGTGTGTGTGTGTGTGTGTGTGTGTGTGTGTGTGTGTGTGTGCGTGCGCACGCGCTCTTGTGTGCCTTTTCTCATGGCGAGCGTTCGGGATGGATCCTGAGGTGGATGCGGATGCGACGGCATCATAGTGACTTTTTAATGTTGCAGTGTTTTCCCCTGTGGGCCGCATTCAAAATATGGTGGCAGAGACAAACAGAGGCCCTAGCAAGCTGTTGTGGAGTGTTCGCCAGCACCGCATCCTCTTCGCTGACAGTAATTATAAGTCCCAGTGGTCTACACACACACACACACACACACTCTCTCTCTCTCTCACACACACATACACAGACACACACACACACACAGAGATATAGCACGGGGAGGAAGACAGAGGGAGGCAGGTGAAGGGCAGAGGCAGAGAGATGCTTCAGGCTTGTTTGCTGGGTGATGGTAGTGGAACATTCTGTGTCAGGATTTCAGAGAGACAGAGAGAGAGAGAGAGAGAGAGAGAGAGAGAGAGGGAGAGAGAGTATTTACCTATACTAAACAACAAACTTGAGGTGTGATACGTGCGCGCACACACACACAGACACACACACGCACACACACACACAGGCTCACACGCACACTGTCACTTTGTCCTTTGTCTGTGGGGTAACTTTCATTTTGGGGGAGAATTTCATTTGCCCCTAAACCCTAAATATTACCCATCACTTTGCTGTCAGCCTCCTCATCCCCTCCATTTCCTCCAGCTAAACAGCGAGGGAGGCAGGTTAATTGCTGTCACTCTCATGTTGGACCACTGCCTAGCTCTCGTGTAGCGACAGGGATAGCCTGGAAGTAAGATGGCACCTCGGCGCACTTATTGTAATTTGTGTCAAAACGCTGCAGTCATTTAAAAATGGGACGGGGTGGTTTGCATTTTGCTGCATCATGTGCCTCACAGAGCTCCAAGGAAACGGGTGTGCGCAGGGCCCTAAATAACAACGATGTCCAAAACCTTGAGATGGATTTAACATAAAACACAATTGCGGAATAGGGAAATTGTGATTTAGCGAGATGAAACTGAATAAAGAAGCGAAATTAGAGGGAATAAAAGTAGATGTAGACCAGACATTGGGTTTAATGAGTCATCTGAGTGAGTGGTAGGTTGGCCTTCATCTTCGTTCTGAATATGAATCCACTTCGTAAAATACTTAAGAGAGTACCGGCTCATCAATCCTACTGATAACTCTGGCAGGATTAAGTCCACACACCACTGTAATCAACTAACAGGCCCCATTATGGGACATTATGGTATGGATCCAAAAGATCGATGCAGGACTTCCATGTATACACATAGCGGCACATCCTAATAAAACACACCGACCTCGCTATGCGCCTTAATGATGAATCGATTATGAGCGATATGAGCTGGGCGGTGATTTAGCCTGACGAGAGAGCTTTTACTCTGATAGCGCTCGCATAGTATCGCAATCAGATACAACTGTGATCTAATCTGCCATCTAATATCAGATTAGGGCCCTATGTTGGACGACGGTGATGAAACCCGGAAATCCAATTGTGCGACACGGCGGTCATCATTCAGACGAATAAATAAATATCCAAATAATTCCAGGGATGGGCGGGGTGAGGACATATTGCTCCCAGTGTAACTTTTCTGCCAGACCTTAAGACGCCGCTGCTTTTCTAATTATAGCTGCAGGTGGTATTTTGGAGCTGCTAGGTAATGGCAGAACCCACAGGGACGTTGGAGAATTCATCAGTGCTTCTTATTAATCATCCCCCCAGCAGCGTGATGAGAGGCTGGAGCTTCTATACCCACCGGACCACTCAATGTCAATCCAAATACGGCCGGAAAATTACACCCAACAGCCCTCTTTTCTTCCCACGTGGAACGCCATTTTTTTTTCCTAGCGCCATGCAGGTAAAAAAGGACCGCCACCACCGCCACCACCGCCACCATCGAGGAGCGACTTCCAGAAGGAAACACTGATAACTCCTACAACATCCTCCGAGTGTGAACGCGGCACAGGAAATGTGTGTGAAGTTAACGGCATGAGGCCCCGCCCCCCCCCCACCCGTTTTAAAAAGCCTCCAGAGGCCTGTTAGCCTGACCGCTCATTTCAACGCGTCTGTCTTTCTAGCCTCTTTCACAAGGCGCACGCTGTCACACACACACACACACACACACACACACACACACACCGTGGGCATCCCCGTCTGTCCATCCCAGAGCTCTAACTAGATGCTTTATGCCTACGTCGCTTTTCTCTCCCTTTTATAATGTGTCACAGCTTTGCTTTGCTTTTAGAGGAAGTTTCCATTTGCTCTGAACACACACACACACACACACACACACACACACACACACACACACGCACGCACACCTAACATACTTTAATGAGCTCTAAGTATAATAATAATCTCAGATCTGATGAGACACTGTTCCTACTGAGGAATTGATTTATAGATCCATTTATCAGGTGTATTTTTTTCTCCAAGAAAATAGTGTTAAAATGCTAAAATAAAATGTTAATATAAAGGGAAAGTAAGTTCTATACCAAACAATGTAGTGTTAACAGAAACACTAACCTATAGCTCTGTATCTGTATTTTATCTCTACCCAACACGTACAAACATAAAAGAGTGATGACTGAGAGGGAGAGAATTGACCCCAATCAGGTGTGTGTGTGTGTGTGTGTCTGTGTGTGTGTGTGTGCGCAGAAATAGTAGCAGAGTAGTGACAAATGGAAGGTGAGACCACAGTGCCATGATGGTGTTGTAGCCACCAGCAGGATCACAGAGGGTGGTGGGTGAGGATGGAGTGTGTGTGCGTGTGTGTGTGTGTGTGTGTGTGTGTGTGTGTGTGTGTGTGTGTGGAGGGTGAGAATGAGATTGGGGGAATGACTGGGGGTTGAAAGAGAGGCTGGGGGGGGGGTGAAGCACGACATGCTTCATCTTGTTATGATGAACACACACACACACACACACACCCTTCTCTCTCTCCTCTCTCACACACACACACAACAGAGCAACACATCGGCATGCACTGCCCTCGACCACCTAACCACAGGGCTTCAGCTGCCTCCACAGACACACACCAACCACCGCAACAATAACACACACACTTGCATGAAAATTGGTGTTAAGCCATAAGGACAGCACGCATGGTTACGAACCCGCGGCGCCCCCCCCCCACCCAGCACGGCCCTGGCGACCTCATCTCCCACTGCTCTTTTGGCGAACTGTCAAAGCCATCATTCACCATGAAAAGACACGAGAGACACTTGACTCCTCTACTCTGCTGGCGCCCGACTTTCACAACTCCCCACCCCCCAACCCTCCACACACAGACACACACACACCCCATGCAGTTCAGTCACCCCTGGCTCGCAGTGAATGCAATCAATAGAACCAAAACAATTAACCGTAGATATTTTTTTTTTTAAATTGAAAATGCTGAAAACCAGAGAGTGTATCTCAAAATCCTGGAGTGAAATCAATTGCATCCATTATCAATAATGGGAGTGAACAAAAGTTGTGAAAAGAGAGCGCATGCAGGTCAGTGTGTGAGAGTCCTGCTCAAAGGATTCCAAGAGTGTGTATGTGTGAGGGGAGCCAGCAGCAAACGAGTGCCAAGTTAGGAGGCCCTCTGGTGGATACAGCACTGCCACGACACCCACACACACACACACACACACACACACACACACGCACAGATGAATAACACTGCTCCATGCATTGCTCCTACACGCAACATTCTCCCTCTCTTACTCTGTCACACACACACACACACACACACACACACACACACACACACACACACACACACACACGGCCTCGGCTGCGAGGAGCTCTTACACACACACACATTTAAATAACAAAAAAATGCAGAAAACACAAGCTGCTAAAAGACCCAGTGTAAACATCTTCACCTCTCAAAAACTGACAAAGCCCCAGCTCCTAGAGAAAAATAATATATTAAAAAAACCTGGCGGCAGCAAAAACAACACGAGCGGGGAAGAAATATTTACCAACAACACAAATAGCTGATGAGAGGAAAAACAACGTGATTTCGTTTACGGAGGAATATCATTTAAAATAAAAAAAACAAACAACACACTATTTCAGGGTGTCTCCTTTGCCGGTGGAGAGCTGCCTGAGTAGAGAGAGAGAGAGAGCAGAGGGGAGAGGGAGAGGGAGAGAGAGAGCCAAAGCAGAGAGAGAGAGAGAGAGAGAGAGGAACGACGAGCGAGGGAGCGACGAGACGGAGGGGAGAAGCACAACTTACCTGCTGTTGTTGCAGATGCAGCAGCTCGACTGTGCTTACTTCGCTGCTCGTGTCACCAGCGCTTGATCTCCCATCTCTACTGCCAGCCTCTAATTGGCTGCTGCTTAGGGTGCTCATTCCATTTTGACTCATTGAACTGTTGCTTATTGTCTCTGTGGCCGACTCCTGCATCATCATGATTTAAAACCTAGAAGTGATTAAGAGGCACCGGTTAGCGCTCTTCTTCTTACAATTCCACCCTTTTCTTTCCTTTAACCCCCCTCCTATTTTTTTTTTTTTTGTATGCTTCCATTATCAAGCCCTCGGTCCCTCTCTGCAAATTAAAGCATTTAAAAGAAGAGGGAGGGAGAGGAGGAGGGAGGAGAAGAGGAAAAGAGGGGGGGAGAGATGCAGGAGGAGCAATTATGCATTCATTGTGTAAATGAAGCAATACAAAAAGATGCATGTCCTGGCAGGAGGAGGTGGGTGGGGGGGCCCCGACGCAAAAGTCGTTATGTATTCCCCCTTAAAATTTGGGGACGGTCGTTAATTTCAAATCACAACGCATTTTGGAGGAACGAAGACAAATACGCGACAAAGGAATACAGATAATGTGTAATATCTCCCCCCAAAAATATTCGTCACCCCTTGTGCATGTCGGATCTGAATGAAGTTACCTAATGACGCAAAGCTAATCATGCAAAATTAAAATTTGGAGGAGGAGGAGGGAGGAGGGGGGAGCACCGGAGCACATGGCGCAGGCCGATGATGAGCGCTGTAATGGGTTTTGTCGTCTTGGCTGTGGCTTGAATCAAATCCCGCCTTGAGGAGGGATCCTCACATGTCATTTATTGGCCCGATTCTTCCTCTTTTTTTTTTTTTTTTTTTACCTCTTCTTTAATCAAACCTCATTTCATTCATTTATTTTTTTCTGACATTTGAAAACACTCGCCGCTGCTCTCTGCGGGACACAATTAAAGCCGACTGCGAGCTGTAATCAAACTTTGTGGGCGGCAGACCCACAAACCCGAGATTTCCAACGACGGCGAATAAATATAAGGCGGTGAATTAATTTTGTGGGCATCTATTAGCTATGGAAAGCTGGTGAGACGGGTGTGGGGGGGGGGTGGGGTGGAAATCTATCACGAATATCACTAATGATTGTGCTAAAAACAGCATAAATTATGCATATTACCTCCTCTCTCTCCAGTAATAAATGTTTTATCATTTTCCCCCTGTGTTTAATGCTCTGTACCTTGGCTGGGGCAGAGAGGAGCCCCGTCAACATCTCTCACAATAGATACAAAGACATCCACAACATCCATATTGCAATCCAGAATTACTGATTAGACATACGTGGCAAAGTTTAAGGAGAGCAGACTGCCCCTAAAGCTAAATACAAAATCTTTCCACTTTTAATTCCTGATAAATCAAACACATCCAACAAAAGGCAGAATAGATCATTCTCTGTGTGTGTGCACTTCTCTGCTTGTGTGTGTTTGTGTGTGTGTGCCTTCTTTGGCCGGTAAATACCATTTTAATGGCAGTGTGTACACGTCCTTCAATGTGCTTGTGTGTGTGTGTGTGTGTGTGTGTGTGTGTGTGTGTGTGTGTGTTTGACGAGGGGCAGATACAGGACGGGCCTTAAAGGATGTCCACAGCCAGGATAAACAGGATCCGAGCGGGGGAGAACAAACAGGGCTGCGCTGTTACACAGAGCAGGGCGACAGCTGCCCGGGACACAAGTAAATAGGGAAGAGGCCGGGACGAAGGCGCGCTTGTGAACAAACAGGGCCCCTGTTTAACACCGCTCCGTACTCACTACTGATGGAGGGAGACAGACAGGGGGAGGGAGAGGGGGGGGGGGGGAGGAGAAGGAGAAAGAGACTGAGAGTGAGGAGGGGAGGTGTGTGTGTGTGTGTGGGTGGGTGGGGTGGGTGTGTGTGTGTGTGTGTGTGCGGGGGGAGTAGACTGGCACAATGTGACATCCAATCCGGTGATGAACATCAGCATAAGAAACTCAAGGCTGCAGCCGAGATCAGCCGGCTAATAAGTATTCAAATTAGGCATAAATTTTACATGGCCAATGTTTAAAATATTCAGAGAAAGACTGTCTGATTGCCTTTACTACCATTTTATGAACATTCTAATGGAGCCTGGATCAGATTTTTTTTTCTCCCCCACCTCCCCACTTTCCATCCTGGATCGGCGATGGATGTTCGGGAAAATGTGAAGATAGACGGTATATATGTGCGTATATATGAGACAGGGGAAATAGGGATTTTTTAATAACCTCTGAATGCAACGCAAAGTGGGGCGTAAGTCCAAGGAAAATCGTGACTTTGATATTAGGAAAGCGGTAAAATTTGCTCTAAACGCGCTCGCATGTGATCAAATTATTAACTCGGAATGAAAAGAAACAAAATCGCAAGGCCGATGCTGCTGCAGTCGTCTCCTCCTCCTAAATAAACCCTTGAATATGTCCGACTGCAACATAATGATAATGCAGATGTATGCAAAGTATATTCGCAGAGATCAGATGGTGCTTTAACCTTAATGACAGCGGTGAGATAAATTAATTAGCCATCTAAAGGCGGCATTCAAATCTGCCAATTAGAATGTCAATTAGAAACACAGCCAGGCGGCGGTGATGAGCAGGCCACCGAGCTGCGGATCTGACTGTGGGGGTGACGGAGCTGACACACGCGGCACACACACACACACACAAACACACGCAGACAGAAAGTGACAATCCCGTCACCCGAGGGTGTGACTTTATGTGTGTGTGTGCTTACTGCAAGTCTGAAATGCTTTGCATGCTCCCCGAGGGGTTACCAGCCCTGTGACCCCAGCTCGGCCCGTCCTCCAACCAACTGGGTCGGAAAGGAGCCAACGCCACCGCCAGCTATGATATCGACTGGAGGCCCTCACTGCCATGCTGCGGCGATCTTTAATGCCGCATGAGTGAGTGAGTGAGTGAGTGAGTGAGTGAGTGAGTGAGTGAGTGAGTGAGTGAGTTAGTGCACGGCTGCCGGCTTGCCCATGCACGTGTGTGTGTGTGTGTGTGTGTGTGTGTGTGTGTGTGTGTGTGTGTGCTCCGACCTCCCATAAATTGTGTCCTGCATTTCAACACACCCACTATTTGATGCCGTTTCCCCCAAGCTGTAATTGCCACTGAGGGAGAAACCTAAAGTGCTTATTATCCATATCGGAAACAGGGGAACGTCATTGGCCCGGTGATACGCTGGTAATTCTGCAAGACGTCAGTGTGTGTGTGTGTGTGTAGCTCTGGAGGAGAAGATGGGAGCGGTGTGTTTAGGTTGCGGGGACGGCAGGTATGGCAGAGATGGATGTTAAATCCACCGCTGTCTAAATTTACTGTTAGTCAAAGACGACTGATGGTTCCAACATTTCTATTAAAGAGGAGCTTCGGCGCAGGGAGAAAGGCATTTCCTGATGAAGCAGAGATAGAAGGAGACAGACGCTTTATTTGCAAAGCTTCAGTCCAACTCTGGAGCTTTTGTCTCATTCCCTCTGTAACCATACCCGTTGCTTGCTATTCCTCTTCAGCTTGAGCAAATGTTTACTCTTACATCTCGTGCTACGCAAATCTGTCTCTTCCATCAGGTGCAGAATCTGAGAAAGGGTCCTGAGATTGGTTAAATTTCTTCTCTTTTTTTTCTCTCCTTCCCCGAAGTGACACGACAAAGGTGCAAGAGGAGCGTTTCATTGCTGCACACACACACACACACACACACACACACACACACACACACACCTATCATTAAAAGGGAAAGAAGCAGCTCTCCATCTTTGTTTGTGAGCTCTAAAAGCCCTTAATGTAGCCTCATTACCTGGCCTGTCTCCCGCTCTATCATGTGCGGTAAACACACACTATGACACCGGCCATCCATCTAGTGGGAATACACAGCTGTCTACCGTGCTCTAACACTGTCTGGGGAGCACTGGGGAATTTCACACACACACACACACACACACACACACACACACACACACACACACACACACACACACACACATCAGGGGCTTGACACTGGTTTCGTTCTGGGCTATCCATTTTCAAGGATGTTCCAAAATGCTGTAAATATGTGATCCTGGAAAATGTGTTCGTTATCAGTTCCGATTGTAGGCGGCTCGCTGGATTTCTTTTGTGAGATCAAAATAGAAAAAATAATAATAATAGAAATTACATTTCACAGTCTGCTGGCTCCTCACGGCTCTCTGATCAAGCTGAGATATTGTTACCATTTAAAATAATCACAGATTCTGTGCTTGACTGAAATTAATTCATCATTGCCATAAGTTACTATGCATACAAAATAAAGAAGTAACTGGGCAAGGGCAAAGGCTCAGATATTCAATACTTCAGATTGCTTAATAAATCAAAATGCCATATGTGTGCTGACTACTTAAAAGTGCTGCTTGAGCCACTACATTTTAGAGTGATAAATCTAATCTAAATCCACCAAATGAGGGAAGAAAAAAACTTTAATCTTTCACAGATGTCTTGCATAAATTTACAACTTCAGTGAGATCTTTGATTGCGATCATATGTTTGTTTGTACTCGGGTGTGTACTGAAATCTTTTCCCCAGTAGCGAGTTGTCACAACACAAGTAGTTTATTACAGCCTGGAGTCTGTGGCCGCGAGTTTTGAGTCAGAGATGGAAAAAAGACCAAGTACGACAAAACCCAGTCCCCCGGATTAGGTAAGGAGAGCCAGGCAGCCGTGCCTCAGAATTAAAAGCTTCCTTTTTGGCACAGAAGGGCCACCATAAAAGAGCATTAATGACTACTTCTTATAAACCTGTGTATGGTAATGGTTTCTGCTCGCAGATAGAGGAATTTCAAAAGTGGTTCACTAGTGAATAAAGATTGCTTTGGAAAGAAAAGGGGGCAGGAGAAATCATATTTACAAAATCAGGAGTGGGGCCAAATGAAAAGAGATGCTTTGAATAATGTTAATCCGGAAAAAAAGCAAAGTCCATTATTCATATTCAACAGAATCAAATGTGGTTATCTCCTGTCCAATGAGCCTTACATTGAGAAAACCTCAGCCGTATTTCAATTCTTCATTTGAGCCGACAATAATTTGTAGTTCTGTGATAGGAGACATTCAGTGGAGAATGTTCAGAACTTAATTCTCCTCTATTTACAATAAGGAGATGAGACAGAATGAGATAAAAGACAGACTATTTGGCGCAGTCTGCGAGTGTCTGTGAATGGAGTGTGTGCAAGTGTGTGTGCGAGTCAGTGTTTGTGGAGGAAAGATGACAAAGAAGAGCAGAGGAAAGAGTGTAAAGTGCATGTTCAATTGTGCGGCCTGCACAATGTCTCCTTAGAATCAAATGCAAGGCACTGGTGAATAGTGTGCATGATACTCGGTTAATACATATTCATTTTAGTAATGCAAGCAGCTCTCAGGCAGGACAATGGAGAAGCTGTTACTGCATCCAGTTATCTATCCAGTTACTACCAAATAAAATTAGTCCCACGTCAAAATTCCTAAATAAAATCCCTCTTTAAATTTAAAAGATAATATTCAACAATATTAAAATACACCCAGCTGCTTCTGCTCCTCACACACACAAAACTGCTGCAATAAATGCCTGCATCTAAAATCGGAGGAGAGGAGGAGAGAAGGAGAGGAGTGACTCTGCTCCTGCGTTTAGGCTCGTCCCATATCATTTACATGTTACCCATCAGGCACCTCATTCTGCTGAGGCAGACGACAGCCCCGCCGATGTGGCTGAGTGAGACGGTGACGAAAGCCGATCAGTCAGCTCTCATTTGCATATTTGCCAATTCCATTAATTAACTCGGCCCACCTAATCAGAGCTAATTGACCTATAAAAGAGAGGAGGCCTCCTTGTCTCGTCCAATCATCTTTACTCAGAGTAGAGGAGGCGCATCGGCGAATGTGAGGCACTTCTGACCAAACTGTATCTATAGAGCGCATATGGAAATATTCCACTCAGAAAAGAAGACATTTTATTCTGCATCTACAGCAGTCGGGACTGAGCCTCTTTGACACGGAGCGAGAGGTAGATGAAGAGGAACATGAAGAAGGAGAAGAAGGAGTAGAAGAAGAAAGAGAAGAAGAAGAAGAAGAAGAAAAAAAAGAAGGGAAATGGATTTTAACTAAATTCTTTTGGCCCGTCCAGGAAAATGAGAGGAGCTCCTGACAGCGGCTGTGTGCACGGCCTGTCTCTGTAGCCGCGGCCGGCACGGCTACAGAGACATAGCTCATTGTGACGTTTCCAGTTATTTCTGGTTGATTAGGGCCATTATGTCCCCGGCTCTGATTTATGTTGTCATTCCCCCTCAGCAGTCCTGCATCGATAGATCTTAATGAATTGGTAAATAAGGGTGAAGATTGCAGTTGACAACACCGCAACATTCCTCATTCATACCAGACAAGATTTATGTAACCAATTAGGAGCATAACAGGGGGGGGGGGGATTGGTCAGGAGAAAAAATAATCTTCTGAGAGGAAAATGACCAAAGTCGAACCCACAACAAAATAGATAATGGGCCGTCTTTAACAGCGGCTTAGTCACACTCGCTCCCTGCTCGGCCGGGGATTTTCAAAGTGCTGCTGCTCCTCTCCGGATTAGGAAATTGATTTTACAAATACATACAGTAAAGCAGCTGACTCCTCACATAGCACACTAATCACTCCATATCGGACTAATGGTCCAACTGAAGAATCAAACATAGAGATGGAATCAATAGATTTTTTTTGGTTAAATGCCACTTTGATATGGAAATGATAAAAATTCAAGGTGCAATACTCTCTCTTGCTCTCTCTCTCTCTCCTTTTCTCTCTCTCTCTCTCTCCTCACCAGCCATCCCAAACAGAGCCAATGAAAATGAGGAGTAGGAGGAGTGTGTGCGCGTGCGTGTTTGTGTGTGCGTGTGTGTGTGTGTAGGTGGGTGGGGAGGCTTCACAAATGAATTGTTCCAAGACTTCTCGTAATGTTTGATACACCGGCTGAGAAATAATCATCTGCGTTTTCTTTAATAGTCTTGTACTTCCATTATTTAATTTCGCCACGCCGGGCTTGTAGGAGAGGTGGCGGCGGGGCAAATAAAGGCCTCGTTGTCATTAATTATTTTTCCTCTTTTCAGATAAAAGTGCTGATCATCAATAGCCGGCGACAGGGCCGGGGAGACCCATAGGGCAGGAGTGAACAGAGGTGGAAAATTAAAGCGGAGTGATACGGGAGCTGGCTCCTGTCAGCCACTCTCTCTCTCCCTCTCTCTCTCTGTCTCTCTCTGCCTCCCTCTCTCTCTTTCCCTCTCTCTCCTTCAAGCACATGCAAATGAGGCCGTGCTGCTTAACTGCATCATTTATGTGGATAATAGCGGCATCATCATTACGGGAACTCAAATTAAATTACATCACAATTAGCATAACAAAGTGATTGGTTAAACTTTCAAAACAAATAACGCCGCTCTGCTAATGAACGCTGTTAATTGGCCGGTGTGCATTTTAAATAAAACATTCAGGTAAAAGTGTGTTTTAGTAAATTTCAAATGTCCTTTTCCCCCCCCCCCCTGACTATTTTATTTTTTGAAGATTTTTTTTTTTTATTTCATGTTTTAATGAAAAAGCTGAATAAAATGACTCAAGTGTCAAAAGCGAATGCTGCCAGGGTGATTTGTAAGCTGAAATATAAAAATGTGTAGCATTTAATTTTATTGCGCTTAAGAAGCTATTATATGCTAGACTCTGGAGAACAATGTAAATCATCTGCCTTCAAAATGGAGTTTGGCCAATTCTCCACGTGAACTAATCACATAGCTCATTATGCATTAGGGTATTAAATTATGAAGAGGAGCCCCCTTTCACATTCCTGTACAAAGCCCTATGAAATGTTAATAATATCCCCACAATGGGCCAATACCGCCGCTCGCTCGCCCCTCATCAATATTTAAGTAAACAAATTATCCGACTCGCCTTTGATAAAGATAATTAGAGCCTCACCGATTATCAGTCTCGTGACCTCGCTGTCTCCTCTTCAAACTACAAACGTCTGATCTGAAGAGTTTGGGATTCTTTTCTCAACCAAAAAAGAAGAAGAAAAAAAAGGGAGAAAATCCAGATAAGTCCAACTTGTTGTCAAAGCTTCTCAAAACATAAATCTGCAACTGATTCATATTTCATTATTAGCAGCGACTGTGCCTATTTAAAATTATTATTCTGTTTAACCACGACAACTGAGAATGAAACGGCACACACACAACAAAACTGATCAAGTGATACAAGAGCAAAAAGCGAGTTCACACACACACACACACACACACACACACACACACACATACAAACACATCTGCGCACACACTCTCTCTCTCTCTCTTCGTCTCTCTCTCCCACACACACGCGCAGAGGCATGTCCGTGCACACGTACACACACTCACAGGCGCACACACCGAGCCATTCATCAGCACTAATTAAGCAGCAGATTAACAGAGCCCACAGACCAAGGCTGCATGGTTACACAGTGGGACGAGCGGCGGAAGACGCAACCCGGCATTAAAAACACACAACCATTAAAAACACAACCGAGAGCCTGGAGACGACCACGGGGTGACAGAGGATTGATTGATGGATGGATGGATGGATGGATGGATGGATGGATGGATGGATGGATGGATGGATGGAGGAGTAGATGGATGGAGGAGTAGATGGATGGACAGAGTCTGTCTGGCATCTTTTTTATCTCTTTTTTTTACCTGAAGGTGAGGAAGTGTCACAGAGCTTGACCAGAGTGTGTGTGTGCGCCGCTTCTACTGCCGAGGGCGCCTCGCAGTAAACGGCCGCGAGTCGACTGGTGTCACCGCGTGGAGAGAGGCAACACTATCTGTGTCATCACTCCAGCCCTGTTTATGGGGGATGGCATCATAAACAAGCCGTATCCCCCCCCTCACCCCCCCAACATCACCACCCCCCCACCGCCGCCACCCAGCCCCCGCCCCACCAACCCCCCTCCCTCTCTCTCTCTCTCTCTCTCTCTCTCTCTCTCTCCTCACTCTCTCTCTCGCCACAACCACCTCGCCACTGCCGTGCCATTCATGCATACTTAAATCACCCTCGCCCCATTAAAAAAAGAAAGAAAGAAAGCCCAGACGCCTCTCCTGACAATTATTCTATCATTTCCAGTTGTCACCGGGGCAATTACCGGCCAACTGGGTGCCCCCTCACACCCCGCGCACCCGCCCACCCCACCCCCCCCCCCCCACCCCTGCACAGGTCGGACATGCAGGGCCCGATAGGGAGAGGTCTCGATTTAGGAAGGGGGTGGAGGGGGGAGTGGGAGAAAAGAGACAAGAGCAGATGTGTATGAGTGCACGTGTGCGTGCGCGCGTATGCATAAGTGTGAATGGAAGGTGGGAGGAGGGGGGGGGGACAGAAAATGGAAATTTATGACAGAGACAGCGGCTTCTCTCTCTCTCTCTCTACGCTGGAAATAATTAGACCATCATTTCTTTCGCCTGCTGCTGATGAAATATATCACAATTACCGGAAAACACCACTTATCATTTCATTCCTGGTTTTATGGTCTCGGTTGTGAGACACACGGATGATCAGTCAGGTCTCTATTTTTATCTACTGATTTACAAAGTAACCTTTGAATCTTATTCTATTTTCCATTTTGTTTAACATCTGCTACTTTTTACAAGTTCAGGAGTTTCTATGTGTGCAATCGAGTGACTGTGTACCGACTGTATGCCGGTGTGTGTGGGTGGGTCCTGAGTGTGTGAGTGTGTGAGTGTTTGTGAGGGGGACCTTCACACGAGGAGCGCTGTGACTCCGTGCAGGATGCGAGCCGGCTCTTGCACCTCGCCTGCCTGCCTGCCTGCTTGCCAGGCGGCTCCCTCTAATCGCACATCTGATTCTCTCAACACTCACTCTCTATTTCTCTCACACACAGGCTCCGGCTCGCACACACCCATACACACACAAGCACACACACACACACACACACACCACGCCGGAGTGCCTCTCGCTGCTTTGCTCTGCACAGCCGGCACCACTGAGTTGCAGAGAGAGGAACTGAGGACGCCGCGAGGAGAGGCGCAGAGCCTAGTCCGCCACAAAGGTATGTGCTCCCTGGCTTTATTCTCCTGCTTTTCTCTCTCTGGCTCTGATTGTGTGCATGTCAAAGTGTGTGTGTGAGATGTAAAGAGTCTGAATGGGATTAGTGAAGAGCTGAGCGGCAGTCGGTAGCCTCCACACTGAGCTCCGGCAGAGCGAGTGCAGAGCGAGTGCAGAGCTCCTAAAAACAATTAGCCCGACCACATCCATGCATTACTAAGCAACACACCGACTACCACCGCAACACCACTAGACACCTAAACAAAGTCACAAAGACTGGAGGGAGGCAGAGAGTGACGGATGGAAGTGACCTACCTTTGAAACAACGGGAGAGAAATCCACTCTCCCCGGTAAGAAGCATTTGAAGAAGTATTCTCAAAAGCCTAGAAGCATTAGTGTGCATCAAAAACCAAGAGAGGAGGAAAAGACGCCACTCGTGCAAATCATCAGCATCAAAAAGGGGAAAAAAAGGGTGGGGGGGTGAAAAAAGAGAAGAAGAAAAAAAAATAAAGTGGAGAGAAACTAACTGATGCTCGCTGTCAAAGACATCACCGGTGAAGTATTTACAGCAGTATTTACACGAGTGCGAGAGGGGGAGAGAGAGCACCTCTGCCTGGTCACGTCCGAGAGACAGTTGCCGTTTCAGCGCTGCCTAATTAAAACAAGTCAGGCAGCCCTGCTGGATTGTTTTGACGCCTGAGGACCAATAGTACACAAAAACCAGTGGCTTGATCGGTGGGGTAGGGGGGCTGGTTGTGGGGAGCGGGGAGGAGGCGGAGGAGGAGGAGGAGGAGGAAGGGGGGAAGAGGAGGCGGAGGGTGGTGAGAGTTGGCAAGGAGGGGGGGAGGTGGGGGACCGGGGGGGTGGTGTTCAGAAGAGGTGTTTTGTAGAGGAATCTGAGAGGGGAGGGAGACCACAAAGGTTCAGAACCGCGGGGACCTTCCACATGCCGAACGCTCCCCTCACTTTTTCTCCGGGAAAGAAAAAATAACAAAAAAAGCCAAGGCGCTGCCCATACCATAATAAATAGCTACTCGTCCAGTCCAAACCCAAAACCCGGAGTCAGAGAAAGCCGGTGCGATGTGAAACAAAATACATCCATTAAAAAAAGCTTTATGGCACTTTGTAAAAAAAAAAAAAAAAAAGGCAACTGTGTCTTTTACAGAAGCCTATGCTGAATGCTTATGATGAATTAGTATCATTAACAGAAAACGCACAAAAAAACACAAATCCCACTAAAGCAGCCTGGGCTGAATGTGATGTATCGACACGTTTAGTGCACTGTAAACACCGCACATCAGGCCACGAGATGGAACATTTAGGGCTAATGGGCTTTGCCAATTCCTTTTGTCATTTTTTTTTTATTTCTTCCCCTCTCACTCGCTCTCTCTCTCTCCCTCTCTCGCTTTCCCTTGCATGCCACAGATGTTTTTCTTAGTCGCTCCAACAGACAGGAATCTACTGGCGGAGAAGAAAGGCCCGGTCTTCCCCAGGAGAGCCGAGTACAAAGCCTCCAGTCTGCACACAGCAGATGCAGAGAGCCTGTCCATCTGCCACCAGCTCGCTGTGCCACATGGGCCTGAGAGATTTAATACAACGGGACGGTCTAAGGGAGGGGGGGGGGGGGCATTTCCTTCTTTACATTCTACAGACGTATGTTTGCGGCCATTTAAGTCAAATACAAACGTGCTAAAAACACCAATATTTTACTGACATACACGCAGCCTCAGTGTGAGATAACGGGGGAGAACTTTCCCTGGTTTGAGGGAGGCACCCGGAGCAACTGTGACAGATTTATTTAGAGAGAGATCTCGCCCGTAACGCAAGGGGGGAAGACCACTTGAACTCGCCGAGCTCCGAGCAGCGTGTTGGTGTGATTTAACGGGCTCTGAATAGCACATTATCTCCTCCCGGCTCTTGCTGGAGCATATTTCAGCGCTGTGATATCATTATCACGCGACCAAGAGATTTAGCATTTTCATTAGTGTCAACTGTTTGGAGCTCCGAGGCGGGGGTAAACACTAAACAATGACGGTAGAGTGTGTGCGTGTGTGTGTGTGTGTGTGTGTGTGTGTGTGTGTGTGTGTGTGTGTGTGGGGGGGGGGGGGGGGGGGGGGGGGATGACAAAAGTGCAAGAAGAGCAAGCAAGAGAGGAAGAAAAAAAGAGATAAAGTTAAACAACTGCTGTTAATTGCTCCAAGCATCCACATAATGCTGGCAATTTCTCTTTCAGCACTGAGGGCTTCAGACTTGAAAGCTCCTTTAGCCTCTTTAATAAACTACTCAGAGAGCCTGGCTGGATAAGACAAACAAGAGGCCCCCGGACTTAGAGACGCTGCCTTTACCAGGGGGGAATGTTACGCCTATTTCCACGCATCTGTGACAATTGTGAGCGCCCTTCTCCCTCCCTTCAGGTATTTATTTCCTGTGTCTCCTCTTCCAGAGCTTTCTGCCGCCGCAGCCGCCGCTGCCAAGGTCAACGGAGACAAACGGGCCCACCAGCGTCCTGACGTAGTGGCAGGAGAACAGCGAGTGAGAGAGAAAGAGAGAGAGAGAGAGAGAGAGAGAGAGGGAGGGAGAGACGTGGAGTGGGTACAGTCAAGCAGGGGGGGGGAGCATGGTGGCAGCTGGTTACCAAACTGGTAAACGCAGCACTGCTGGGAGAGCGGTGGCGGCAGCGAGGGATGGGTTGATGCTTTTTCCTCTTCACTTGCCTATTATTTCCATAGCCCACACAAGCAATACTGCCAATATTAATTTTCAATTAAAGTCACCACTAGAGCATCTCAACATCACCCAAGCACTGCCAACAACCGCACCGCCACGAGGTACAAGCACACGGCCACAACGTCACCCTGCACAAGGCTTATTAACCCTTTGACAACTGAGCAAAATCACACCGATGCTTTGTACAGACCAACACAATGTGAATGTGAAAAGCGGAAGCAACAACAAAAGTCTTGTGTGTCCATTTGATTTTCCTCCCTCCCATTGTCACATTCAAGAGCAAGTCAGACAAAATACAATACCTCCCCCCACCACAGTGACAACCGGTGCTTCCAAAGAGCGAAAAAACACACGTCTGAATCTAAGCACACACACACACACACACCCACACACACACACACACACCAGTGTCATTCATTAGTCGCCACACAAATGTTCAACAAGCACAATTCACGAGCCACTCAGTCGCGGCTACTGAAAAAGCCAAATAAGGCGTAATGAGGGGGTGGGGCTCTCTTTGGTCCCGGCGCTGAGTTGATCACACAACATGTTGCTTATGGCCAGAGAGCGGAGACCATTACGGACCAGTGATTATATAAGTGGAAGGCAGCACCATTTTAATATACTGTACTTAAGCACTAGGGTATCCATGGCAACTTCCCTGGCACCGTGCGCTCAGAAAATCCCTAATGAAATGCCTATTAAGTGGCTCATAATAACGATGTCCAAATATATTTGCATATTTATCTTACTGCTCCAAAAAAATGAGAGCAGTAAATGAAGGATGAAAAATACAAAAATATGTTTTGTACCAGTATGCACACTTAATTGGAGGAAAAAGGATTACAGTTTGTAAATAAGAATAAAATCCCAGGAATAAATAAAATTGCTGTCCGATAAATGATTATGTACATATGTTGTTGCTTTTATTGAAATGAATACAGGATATACAAAAATGTGGTGAAGGGTGTGAAATAAGGCCTCATGACTTTCCTCTGGGAGTCTTCACATGTGACTTCCATTTGCGACTTTGGCTGGGTGCCCAACAGGACATCCCTGAGAGAGTGTTTGCTTGACTCAATATCAACAGCTCGGGTAAGCAGCTGGAGGGGGTGGGAGGGGTGTGGGGGGGGGGGCTGTCCGGCCGAGCCTGGCCTCGGGTTCCTATTCAAAATAAACCAGCCTGTACATTCATCGGGCCCAGAAATATCAACATGCGCTGCGTGGAGCCACGTATAGCACTCAGCGGCGTTCCGCTGGTGCCTCTCCAAGGTTTAATGATACCTACACCTCCCCTCCAGCTGCTGCTGCCCAGACGCTGCTGCTGCAGACAGACAGACAGGCAGGCGGGCGAGAATTGAAGTATACATTACAGCAGAAAAATAAAAAGAGATCGAAATGACAGAAGTCAGGCAGTTCAAGCTGACCGGGCCTCTTCAAACGAAGGAGCTGGTAGCCCAGCGACAGGCACTCCAGGTTAAATTGTCCCTCCCGCGCCTCCTTCTTCTTCTCCCACCCCTGCAGCTACCTCAGATGCCCATCCCTCCCACATCTCCCCCCTCTACGGGAAAACAGGTTCTCTTCAAACGCGTATTTGAATTAGACGAGTCGCCGAAATCAAAGGCTGTGCCGGGTAAATTTAAACAAGCAAGCGCGGCTCACAGCAGTTTACCTGTTATACAGCAGATTGGACAACCTCCCTTTCTTCACCATAGGAGATATTATCATATAGTAAAAGCTGCTCCCGTTTAAATTAGATTCTTACTGAAGCAGACATACAGCTACCATGTTTTATGTTCCCAGCCCCTGAGGTGTCATCAAGATGAAGGAACAGCTTGAAAAAAAAGAGAAAAAATGGAGGTACAATAGCCGTTTCACGCATTCAGACCTGCCGTTAAAAGACAAATCTGAAACCCGTTTATGACAGTGATCTGTAGCGTCTGAGGATCCCACGGCTGTGGTTCTGCCAAAGACATTATCGTTCCCAGAACCGTGGCTGCACAGTTGAGTGGCAGCAAGCCATGCTCCGCTGGCAGTCGAAAGAGCACAACACCTGTAAAAAACATGCAACAACCGCCGTTTAAGGTCCGCGGAGTGACTGTTGATGCATTCGCAAACGGCAATAAAAACAGTTCTGCCATGCGGGACGACAGCAAAATGAAACTAAATATTAGATAATGGAGAAAGTTTGGGAATTGTCTCCAGATTTTGAAATGTAGAGCCTTGTGTTCTTAGTGTCGGCCTTCTGACTTGCCGCTGACACAGTGGCTGCCCATTCATGGCTAAAGCCCCATTCAACTAGACACCAATTACACCTAAAAACCCCGATCAAATTAATTCAGGAAAATGGCATTCAGGCAAAGAATAATAAACTCATTATATGGAGATTTCAAACTCTTCTATTCTCCACACGGCGGATAATTCTAACCTAATTTTTACTAGCCACTAATTTGAGGGCGAAGGGCGGGGTATAGGAATTACATCTGGAGGTAATTCGTTGTTTGGAATTGAGCCCAGTGAAGGGAATGATACCCCCCCTACAAAAAAAGAGAGCGACAGACATAGAGGAGGAGCTAATCAGGTGAGGGGGACTTCAGCAGCACTGAGACGACACTTTTTGGAAGAAAATGTTTTCATTCTCCTGTCACCACAGGTCAGGGACGTGGAGACAAAGATTTTCTGATGTGGTTCGGGCTCCTTCAGACAGCTGCACCAGGAGATTGGAGAGATTGAGGTTTAAGGACCTAAGTCTCAGGAAGGGGAGCGGGGGGGTCAGCGCTGACTGTACCGATGGATGCTGAACCCCCAAGAAAAAAAAGGCTCAAGAGTTTATGGGGACTGCGCTCTCAAGTGACCAGCTACACCTGGGCTGACTAATAAACGAGGCAGTTTGCCTGTGATTTGCAGTTTCAAAGCACAGAGTAAAACGTGTCCAGCTGCATTTGGTTGGTAAGCTGGAAAACTTAATGGTTACCTGCAACAACAAAACTTTAGAGAATTTGAGGGGACATTTCCCGTCCTCTGAATCTCAGCGACTGAACTTGTTAAGTTTCACTTCCATCTTGGTGCACAGTAAGAAGTCTCTACAACATGGTAGGAATATTTGATAAAGAAACTCGCCAGGAGTGAGTCCTTTCCATACCAGGGCCCCCTTCTCCTCCACTTCCCATTCCTCTGCCACCCCTCCAACAGAAAATGTGTTTTCCAAATGAAAATAAACGGAGTCCAACCAGTTTGAGGCAGTTATACTCTGGAATATGAGATCAAATAAAGGCTTCTGTGGAGGCTGAAAGTAGAAATGAAATGGCTTCTGAGGGGAGATGTACCGGGTAATAAAATTACTCCTTTATATCTTCCTAAACGGCGCATGTTCCCCCTGGAGTGGGTGAGGGCTTCACTTTGGTCAAAGACAAGTATGCAAGTGGCAATTTTTCCTTGGGGGAAGATTCTCAGATACACTTCTTGAGACTTGGCGTACTGGCAATTTTCTTGAAAACGAGAAACTATTTCGGCAACAAGTTAAGCGGAACTTTGGAACTTTCACTTTGATGATGTGCCGGTACATGCTGTCATTGAAAGCTATGTTCCATTAAATTGGAACAGCAAGACGATTCCTAAAGCCTATTGCTTTTCAATGAGGTTAAACTGGGCTGAAATATTCACATGAACGGTTGTATTCGGTAAATGCAGTTGACTTGGAACTGACCATGATGTACCACAAACACTCTTCGGGATGAAAAATGACGGCACTTTCGAACAGGTTGGATATTTCAGTTACACAAGTGCCATTCCATTTAGCATTGGGGGAAATTTACAACAAAACAGCATGAATCTAACGAATGAATCACAGGGCTGATTTGTATTCTTAAAAAGCTGGTCACAATAACATTCGGATGGACTTTTTTTTGCTGCAGCAAGAGGGCTATATTAGAGGAAATTTGCAATTGGAGAGAATACATTATAATTCATTATACTGCAGCTATTAAACCTTCAATAAAAAGGCTTTAGTACAAGGATTGAGCCACTTATCAGACCTACTCACTACCTTTAAAAGCTGTCCATGCTCAGTGCTCTGAGTGGCAAAAAAGCAATCGCTGATGACTTTGAAAATAGGACGAGATGTACAATTTATCAAAACAGAAATGGCTGGCAGGGATTTCAGAGGCTCGAGGGCTGTAACGGTTTGAAATCGCGAGGAGAAAGGAAGATTGCAATTTGAGGGAATTAAAAAGCAGAAAAATCAGCCACGAATTTTTTTTTTTAAATGAATCAAAAGCGAGGCTTGGGTTACGCTGTCCAAAACAGCTTTATGAAATTTAAATAAGTGTGTTGTTCATTAACGTGATTGAGTCGCCGTGCGTTCGTGTAGCTCGCCACTTTTTTATCAAACTACACCTTGATAGTGCCTTTCCGCATAATGAGGTTGATCTAAGAAAAAGTATACAACAAATCAAATAAATTACTGTTTTGTTTTGCCCAATCTTGGCATGTAATTAAGTGGTTTACAGCGAGGTGGTGATGTTTGTGCTGTGGCTTGTTTCTGGTAGGAGCGCAATATACAGAACTCCACTCTCGCTGACATTCTGCAAGGCGGCTGTTTACAAACAAATACAACTGGGGAGCATTCTCATTAGAGAGCTCGCAACATCGCGCCCCAAATATGCACGTGCGTCAAGCTATCACCGTGGCTGACTCTTAATTTACACAGAGTCAAACAATTATGCGTTTGAAACGATGCTGAGAACTTGGGAAATGCTGTTATCTTTCCGCGTCTGTTGCCTTTTGCCCCACAACTGTCGAAGCCTGTTGCAATCTACTCGGCAAGATGGATGGCAAAAGGGATATTCCTGACAGCTTAAAAGTACCCATCATGCCTGTGAGACATCTCCCCGCACATCCAGCGCCGCACCTCACCAAACAAACAGCAGGCCCTACTTCAAATACATAGCAGGACTATTAGGTCATCTTCTCCTTTGTTCGCTCTCCCTGAGCCTCGGTGACTAACCTCAATCTCCCCCCACTGTCCGACTCCTGCCTTCAAAGCTGACAAACGCAACACTTAACGCTGCCACGGCTGTAGGAGTGCACTGATGAATGGCTCGGCATTATCTGGAAAATAAACGCGTGCTATCTTATGTATGTCTTCGGAGGGTTGTAGCATATTTGTCGTGTCGCGATGACGGTACCAGGGGAGTATTAAAGCTGGAGGGGAGACGAGAGAGAGGAGGGTGGGGGGCAAGCACAAGGGCTCTTTGTTTTTGGACGGGACAAATCTGAGGTTTCCTTTTGGATATTCAATATCCTGAAAGGTACTAAACAGAGTTACAGTAGTCTAGTGTCTGGGTTTTTTTTGGGGAGGGGAGGGCTATACAGACTTGCAACGTGCGTCTGAATTGTTGCATGCTTCTTAGTCAATTGCCGAGTGGCTTTCGCGTGAGTCGCTTTCCAACAAAGCCTGGGAAATCAATCAAATCTGTGCAGAAATGCCTCTTCTGCCAGATGTGGCACTTGAAGAAGGAGAAGAAGAAAAAGAAAAAACGACATGCTCGTACGAGGGATCGGCATGGGTCGAAACAGCATCAAACCCCGTTGAGATGAAATATTTATGACAAATGAATCAAGCTGTCAAAACGCGACTTACGCCATTTTGAATCCCCGCTTGTTATTTTAGGTGGCTTCTCTAAAGCGTAGCATGTCAAATCTGTAAACGCGTAAACGTCTCACTCCGAAATATATCTCCACTATTTACTTTACAAGTTGCCAAGGAGAATGAAAGACAAATGTTTCATTAGCAGGTGACTCCCCTCCACCTCCCCCTCCCGTTTCTTTTTACAAGTCTTCGGTAGTTCCGCTTTTTGACACATGCTGCACACTCTCGCACACGCACACACCGAGCGTAATTATAAATGCAAGGCTTGCTATAGGGAGCTGAACTTTTCACACCTTTCAAAGCCACAAAATTGGATGGTTTTGTGGTTGTGCAGCTGCCGCTCCGCGCTAATGCAAGGCGGTGTCATATGAAAAATATTCCTCTCCCCAAACCACAGGGCCGGTCATTAATGAAACACAGGCCGGGCGGTGAGGTCATACAGAGTCTAGATTTCAGCAGCCACACTTAAAAACCGCTCAGAGAGAATAGAGAAACATGAACACAAATCAGATTCCAGCTCCAAGGACGGGGAAAATAAATAAATAGAGAAAGGCACTGGCCCCTCTCACATTTTCCCCCAGCGCTCTGCAAACAACCGTCAACTGCAGCTCAGAAACAGGAGAGCAGACTAAACAATCTGATCCCAGCCAAGGAAAATGCTAAGCAACTCTGCACACAGGATGTCTCACCCTAATTGCCAACTATCAAATCTCACAGTGGAATCTATCCATTTGGCGAAATCTTCACAGCGAGCTCGGGCCATAACTGTGCAGTCGTTGTGTTTAAAGTGTCGACTTTTTTTTTATGATGAGATGATAGGACGGAGGGGGGAGGAAAAAAACTTGATTCCGACCAAATTTTTAGGATTTGTTGGGGTTAAATAAGCTTACAGGAGACTAACGCGAGTACGGGCCAAGACGAGAAGTTGAAATAAGAAGGTGTTGGGGTCTTGTAAACGAGTGATTAAAATCCTGAGCATTAGGATAAACAGACTAAATAGGTCCCCGAAGACACGAGCGCCAGTCAGCGAAACGGGACAAACTGGAACCTTGGGACTGGTATAAGACGTGGGGTTGCCAAGAGGGGACCCGGGGACGAGAAACAGGAAGTTAACGGGACAGACTCCACCGGTTCCCCCCCCACCCCACCCCGCCATGTGGCATTGTATTTTTCCCAGCCAGTCAAAGTCTTTTTTTGTGTCGACCCCGTGACTTCAAACAGCCAAAATAGCAGCGCATTCATGAAACAGAACAGAACTACTGGGAATTAGAGAAAGCAGGGGGGGAAGGAAAAAAATAAGAAAACGCACACACACGTACACGCGCACACACACACACGCACACACAAAAGGTAGCAGGCTTCGATAGCAGATGGTAAAATTAACATTTCAACAGTTCCTCCCTTTCATGTAGGTCTCGGCAGAACTTTTTCTTTTGGAGAAAATAGTGAGGGGGCTCAGGTTTTTTCGGCGAGATGCAGAGGTGCAGAAGGCATCTGGAAAAGGGTAAGAGGAATATTGGCTTATTGCTCCTGATGGTCCACCTCTATGAAAAATTAAATAGGTCTGTTTTGCAGGTTTCCCCTCTCTCTCTCTCTCTCTCTCTCTCTCTCCCTCTCTCTCTCTCTCTCTCGGGCACCCTAAGCTGTGTTGTGGAAACATCATCTTGGTAATTTATATGCCAAGGAACACCTGGTGATGAAAGAAAATAATCTACTTCCCCCCCTCCCCCTCTTCAAAACCCATCCACTTTAACTTTTTCGCTCCCTTTTGATGCCCCCCCCCCCCGCCTGCTCGCCCTGGTCCATCTATTTTAACTTCCATCTATTTCGCTTACTTTCCCCCTGAAGCTGGCATCTATTGTCGTGTTAAATCGTTTACAAAGTGCTTGTCAGATTTCATTTCGGCCGTCTTGATATAACGCTTCAAAAAATAAAAAAAACAGGCGCGGCAGGGAGATGTTATCGCAAAAGACTGAAGCATCTCTAATAAAGACCCCAAACAATGGACAGCCTCTCTCATTTCCAACCCTGTCCAATGGAGCGTCTCAGTCGTACCCATTAATTTGGACACAGTTCTGGCTAAATTACATGTGTTCCACCTCTGTGACATTTTAAATGCAATTAAAAGCTGGTTATGGAAGTGTGCGCGGATTTCCCTGTGATGACGGGGAAATCGCCGACGTGATTAACATGCAAACGAGCTCATGCTGGCAGACTAGATTGGGGTTTGAAAACCTCAATTACTTTTCTGTGATTATCTATTTACCAGTACACAGATTTCCATTTCTCATCTCCAGTCGAGTCCCCCCCGCGCACGAGCCTCGATTATGCACGCTGCACCTTTTATTTATGATGCGCACCACGGCCAAATACAAGCACTGCTTATTCGTCGCAGTGATGTATCGCGTCTTTTAAGGGGGCTGATCACCAGGCACGGCTCCTGCACAGACGCTTCCCCAACACTTTATGCTGAATTTGCCTTGTGAGCACTTAATATGATCTTGACCCCCACCAGCCTACACACACCCCCAACACTCCCATCCAACCCCTATTTAAACACTGTTTAATCCCCCCCTCCACACACACTAGTCAGGAGTAAGAGTAATGGACAAAGGGTGACCATTTTTCCCTATTAACTGAATTACTTTTTCTGCTTTAATATTCCGCAAAACTACACTGAGCCCTTAAAAATTTGCACCCAAGTGTGTCTGGCTGAGTCTATGCGTGTTGAGGGCAGTCTAATATCTGAAGCCAGGCCTTGTAGCACTGTCGAGGCGGCTATCAAAGCAGCATGATGATCTTTATCCTGGCATAATTTCAAATACAGCAATAGAGACCCTTCTGTTTTTTGTAATTTGATGAATTAAGCGCGAAAACACAGCAAGAAAGTCGTTTTACAATTCTTCCGTCATTTTATTTAAAGTACAAGCTGGGATTTTTAGTGTTGGGCCGCTGGTCCCTGCTCTCGGTGCCCGGGGACACGGGACAAACGGAAAGGCGCGCGTATCTGTGGCACAGCCAGGCTTTCCACACTGTGCCCGGCATACATAAAACATGCCCTGTTGCTTCAGCACAGGCAAAAAGGAAAACAGTGCCATCAAGTGAAATTTCTGAGGATTCCTCAAACGCCTCGGCAGACAGATCCGTCACTCTGGTGGCAGGATCTCAGGGTCTTCTTTGTTTAACGGCAATTACAAGTTGGGAGTTATTTATTCAAAGGAAGAAAGAAAGAGAGAGTGTGTGTGCGTGTTTTTGCTTTGTAAAGCTATAAAGTAGGTTGTCGGACGCCTCAGCATCCTCCACCATTGATTCATTCATTTGTGTGGGCTTCAAAAATGGAACGTGATGCTTTTTCTGATTCCATGTTCTGAATGCTGAGCAGTGAGAGGGAGAGAGAGAAGGAGAGAGAGAGAGGAAGAGCGAGAGAGCTAAGATAATAGTAGATAATGGACAATTAACTCAGGCTAGTGGTGCTGGCTGCGGTGAATAGCAGCTTGTGGTGCAGCAACTCCCCGATCACCACTCAGCCATATTCACATTGGGAACGCAGGCGATATCAAGCTGCGGGCTACTGGGCCAGGGAGGTGCACATGCTGCATTAGCAGTCTCCACAATGCCTTCAAAACAATGCGCGATACCAACAAAGTGATCCCAAAGTGCAAACGCAAGCACGCCGCCAACGGGAAGTCGTGCCGTAACCTTGTCCATTGTTTTGCGTCCTTTTCTCCATCAAAAATAGACCCAGGAGCGGTTAAAGAGGAAAATAAAAGGGATTTTAAAAAGTGACATACAAGCATTCCTGGGTGCAGACGTCTGAATTTGCATAATTAAATGTATATGAAAGCTAATTAGGTAAATAAATGAGTGAATGTCACCACCACGCATCAAGGAAACAATGGATCTGCTCATATGAGGCAGGGGGGGGGGGGGGTTTAGAAGTGTTCCAACTGCCCCCCACACACACACACACACACACCCCCCCACCCCCTTCAAGCTCCATCTAAATCTATTGATCTGTGAAACACGTGGACCCCAGGGAGGTGATTCACTTAATATCATACATCTAATGATGAGATGAATAACGATTAGACCATTTGGTAATTAAACGTCTTACAAACCATTTAACTGACTGCGCGTCAGGAGGGGTCGCTGGAGGTCGCGCCGACTGTTTTTCATTTCTCGCTAGGCGCCGAAGGAGGAGACATAGAAGAGGTACGGCTGGGTGGGTGGGTTAGTGGGGGTTGTGGTTGTTGGTGAAGGCGGTAGCAATCAGTCCATCACGCCGTGGTGAAAATACGCTAATGGCTGTTAGCGGCTATGCCGCTAATCCCTTAATGCCGATGTGACTTTGAAGGGAAAACAATCTGAAGGGGCAACGAAACATAAAGACAAACATCTCACCTTCACAGAGAGATTCTTTACATTAGAGAAATCTCATTAGCTTGCTTGTACATCATTTCACAATAGAGGACAAGGCGTGTGAGGAAAATAAGCCTGTATTTATTGGTGAAGTGTAAATACATGACAGGGGGAAGGCGAAAGAAGAGGAGTGGAGGAGGGCTTTATGTACAGACACCTTCCTTCTTTGCAAGAATGTGTCTGATCCACACAAAGGTGTGTTAAACACACAGTCTCAGCGCCAATTTACTGTCAACATCCACAGCTTTAATCCCTACTTACAGGCAATAATTAGTCAACGTTGCCATGTCAGTGTGTTATTGTGTGGACAGGAAAACTTCAAAGACCTGTGCAGGGCTTATTTCTCACTGTGCTCTCATTTGCACCTTGCATTAAAATGATCCAGATGCTTTAAAAGGAAACTAATGTGTATAAATGCAAAGTGGCAATGTGTGGGCGGGGGTGCAAGCCGATAGCATTGTGATCAGATCTCAGTTACAAGGAGCCAAGTGTAAATTTAAGGCGTATGCGATAGACAAATGTGAGAGGTCAACATCTCCTAAAACTTGCGTACCAGTGTCGCTTTTGTAAATAAAGTTATTTTGAATCGGGACTCGGGACTTGTACGTGCTGGCTACTAAAATTTAAGACGTCTTCAGCTCTATTTGGCCCCCTACTGACCGCAGAGGGGAGGTGCAGGCAGCTACACGTTACCTGTAGCTTCCCCTGGAGAACACTACGATCAGCAGGGACTCGGGCTGTTCGCTATAGGCCCTGCTCTCCTTTGTGCAGGCACCCCGAATAACCAGTAGGAGCCGCCTGCACAGTGACAAACATGGTACACATAGCATTACCATGGGAGGGAGGCAAGAGTCAGGTGATCCACCTCTATAGCTGGACATTACCACACACACAAAGAAAATTGCAATCACTTCGTCAAACCGGCCTCTTCTTTATGAGCTGACAATGCCTTTTCTTCCGTCGCTCGAGCGCACTCACGTGGCATTTGCCACCGGGAAAGATGTGTGCCACGCTCCGCTCCTGGATCCTTATTGAATGATGGCTCGTAAACATTGTCATTCCAAAGAGAGACAGGATTAAAGCCTGGTTCGCCCATTGAGGGGAACAGTGCGCGGAGAGAACGGGAACAATGGCCAAATGGAGGACGGTATCACAAGGGTCCAATGTCTGCTGTGATGAATACGTGGGAGATTATAACCCATTCCATCATTTCCATAATGTAAAACTCTTTATTTTTCACCCGAAGACTATTCACTGAATAAATGAGAAAACTATCACCCGCGCAGAAACATTTGACAAAAGGCCGAGGGAAGGGAGACTGAGTTCTGAATGACCCTGTGCCTTTGACAATGCAGGCGCTGTCCGGACACATTCAGAGGCAGCCGAGTGAGTAAGACCTGGTAGAGTATTTATCACCGGGCACAATGCAAATGTATTACCATGTCACCTATACCACTTTATGGCGCTGAATGGAATCGCGGTGAACATAAGGGGAGTTTCAACATAATGGCAGGTGAAAATGTGAATGCTGGGCTCTAGTGTGCGTCATCGCTCCCCGCGCTTGGAGTCGAAAAGGATCATTGGCCGTTTAAGCAACACTTCTAAATAATCTGTCATATCGGTCTTTCCTGCACAAGCGCTTTGAATTCAACAGGCCGGGACAAATGTCAAGAGAAGAATAGTGGAATTAAAGCGAAAAGAGTAAAGCAGCAAAGGATGAAAGAGAAGACGACTAGGGCGAAGTTTATAACCTTTCAGTAAAGACAGCAAAATGAATGCTTAGCTTGTACTGTATACCTCTGCAAAGGCTGAAGTGTAGTTCTTTATTTTAATTTTTACTGTTCAACAATGCTAGAATTGTGACCCGCATCTTGGTGAGGCTGCCAGATCTGGCTCAAATTGCACCTACTTGTAGTCCATCATAACTTATTTAAGATTAATTTTGATTGGTTTTAGTGTATTACTCTGGAAGAAATTGACAAAAAAAACAGTAAAATTGCATATTTTGCCAACTGGACCCGTTTTGGCATAAACCTTCAATGGTTTCTTCCCTGGACTACATCTCACCTGAAATCGCTTCAGAACTTGGTTAATAAACAAACAACCCAACTGGTGTGTGATGTACAATCTACTGTACACTACATCCAGTGTGTGCTAACTATAGAGGCTTTTGCGATGACCATTTCCCGCTTGACTGCAAACGCATGAATCCATTATTTCGTCCAGATATCTCCTCAAAAAACATTAAACTCGTGAAACCCCTGAGCCATGGAAAATACCTCCCGACCCTCACGCCTCAACATCAGCGACACCTTTCCAGCCATACGTGTGTGTGTGTGTGTGTGTGTGTGTGTGTGTGTGTGTGTGTGTGTGTGTGTGTGCGTGTGTCTCTCTCTCTGTTTGTGTGACAGAAAGCGAATGCCTCTGTGCATAGCTGCCACATCACTGCGGTCCATTCCAGACATTTCTCCCATAGCAACCTAGTTTATTTACTTTATCTCCAATATAATGCTTCAGTGAGCGTTAGCAACTTTTGAGACACAAGTTTCAATCAGTCGGCGTGAGCGAGCGAGCGAGCGAGCGCGTGTGTGCGTGTTCAGCCAGGTGCGGAGAAGAGATGAGCACTGGCGCCAAGGAGGCGGCAGCTTTAAACCAAAGGATTGACAAAGAGGTTCCAAAATAATACAAAATAAAAACGGACAGCGGGAGAAAGAGAGAGAGAGAGAGAGAAAGAGAGCATAGTAAAAAAGTGAAGCCAGGAAGGAATGTACTGGACAGCAGGTAAGAAGAGCTGGACATTTTACAATCTGTGTGAGTGTGTGTGTGTGAAAGCGGTGGAGAGTGCGCGAGAACAGAGCGAGAGAGACGGACAAAGAGAGTGATGGAAATTGACAAAAGCAAAGTGAAAAGGAAAGGAAAGGAGATGAGGAGTTCTCCCCAGGCAGCGTGCTGCAGGTCTTGTCCAATAAACACAGGTGAGCGGCTCAACAGGCCGGGACCACCGAGCTGACTGACAGGTGAAAGCTCTCGCTGACCGGCCGGCTTTATGTTACATGACATGAGGAGTGCAGCTCGACTGACAGGGAGAAGCTGCCCGCCTGTGAGGGAGGTGGGGGGGGAGAGCGTGCGCACACACACAGGGCTGTTTTAAAGAGGAATCTGCTGCACAGTTGCAAACGTAAAAGCACACCCTCTCACACACGCAGACAGGAGGAAAAGCCAGGCCGTGTCCCTTCACAGGTGAGCAGGAGAAGGAAACACCCCGGTGCTTCAGTTGCTTAGAGGGAGGGAGAGGGAGAGGGAGAGAGAGAGAGAGAGAGAGAGAGAGGGGGGGTGGGAGGATGGGAGTGGCGGGGGGTCGGGGGTGCAGAATATATGCTGTGTGCCGACTGAATCTTTTCCACATGACGGGCCTCGGGCTGTTTTTGTCAACTGCACTCTTGAGCAGCGAGGAGTCAGGTAGTGTGACCACATGATTGCCCAAGAGGCACCGCGGCGAGAGTGAGAGAGAGAAAGAGAGGGAGAGAGAGAGAGGAGGACAGGGGGGCCGGGGACAGGGCCGATGCAGCACGCATGATGAGGTGTAATCACAAACCCCATTCAGAGTGCAGTGGAGTTTGTCAACATACACACATTCACATTCCACTGTCTGTCAGCTCTATGACCCAAATCAAGTATGTAGTGTCTGTGTGTGTTTTTCTCCACACACACGCGCGCGGATGCTCTCTGCCCATTTCGCCTCCAACCAGGTAGCGGCGGCTGCGCTGTCTCGGCTTGCGGTTTGTGGCGAGGAAGTCGGATTCCAGGCTCTTGTAGGATTTCACCGCTGCCTGTATCGCTTTTCAACCCGCGATCAAATGATCATTATGAACAAAGGAGTTGGCTTGTTGCCTCTTGAGTAAAAGCTTTTTCAGTGGCTGTGACCGCGCGGTTTGATTTGAAACTTCTCTTTGAAACGTCTCGGTAGAAAAAAAAAAAAAAAAAAAAGAGAAGGCTGCAGCAGTAAAACGCATTATATCCAGTACGCAATGAATCCAATTACACACTTAACGGAACAAACAATCTCACTCTTTGTATCTGATTAGTTCGAAATTATGAGACTTCCAATCACCACAGGAGGTCAATATCCCTTTGTTACAACCTCTTGTTGCTTAAACTCTGCCATAATAAAAGCTAAGGTTGCTAAGAAAGCACAATGTTTATATTTTGGAACTAAATATCTGAAACACGATGGATTTACTGATTGATTTATAAGCAGCTCAGCAGATGTGTACACTGTAACCTAATTTGCAGTCTGAGAAAAATCTAATTCATCAGTAGGTTAAATAGTGTAGTTTAGTTTATGTCCCGAAGACGACATCCTGTGAGAGGCCGATATAAACTCAGGGCGCCGAGCGCACGCTGAAAAACGAGGCGGCATGACAGTCTGGCGATAACACGCCGAGTTCATCTGTCAAGACAATCAGCGCTTTTGGACCTAGGGAGAAGAATGCGCGGCTGTGTGCGACCGATTCATTGGACACGATCACCTGCGAGCGAAGCCCCTCGTAATTCTTCCCACCTGAAACAAAGAGTTCAAACCGGTGTCAGGCCGCTCTGATGTCACGCCTGCGCCGGCTTGGGTTTCACAATAATCTCGAGCTCTTGGAGGGATGCCATCGGGTCCGGCTTCCGCACCCAGGATTTCTCCCAATTAAAATTGCCGGGAAAGAACAACATGCGAAACACGAGATGCCGGCTCATTTTTTTGGGGGAGAAATGAAGGCGGTGCGTGCGGTATTCGCAATCAGGCATTTCACAGAGTATCAGTCATCTCCAATATGGCGTGTTTGCTTTCAGCACTGCTTGAGGGCGGACGGGGGGGGGCTGAGTACGATGAGGCCAGAGACTTACTCGTCATTCATTCAAGATGGAATCAAAGGGCAAGACAGGGACTGTATTTGGGGGGCAGGAACTGTCCCCCAGGGTCCCCAGTACCCTGAGATGGTTCACGACCCTGGTGCACGGAGGTTGCGACCACTATGGTACTGACACTGCATATTGGCTATAAACCCGATCACATCACTCTACAATCAGACAATACAAATCATGAACGAACAATCGATGAGGTGGCATCATTGTCACATCTTGGCAAAATGTCCTGAAAGATTTGCAGGCTCCCCTATTATAATGTCTCCCCCCCTGACTTTGTGATACGACAGCAGGAACAGTGCATACGGTTGAACTGCGACTACCGAGGAACTCACTTTTCTGGGTGAAGTAGTTCCAAACTGGCAACTGTGCACTCTGGACAATCTCCTCTCTCCTCCTCTCATTGTCTTCCCTGCATCTTCCATCTCCTCCTTGTTGTTTTTCCACGCCAAGTCCTCACTCTCCTCTCTCTCACGTCAGACCCCGCAGGACAAACTGATCTGGACCGAATTCGACCCCGCAGTCTTATTTTGAAAGCAGCGGGAACGCGACGTGATGGATTACACATGATGCAGTGAAAGACGGGGGAGAAAGGTCGAGTGTATACATATCAGGTGTGAAAGATATTTCCTTTGCGGAAACAATGCAAGAACGACTCCGGGCTCTCTTTCAAAACAGGACGGCTCTTAATCCCGGACATCAGCGAGGAGCAGGATGTCACCGCTCTTTCCACTTTGGCTACAATTTGCTCACAGCATGACGCTATCACACTTTAGCAATTGAAATACGGAAACTTTTGGGGGGAAACTTCCAAAACTTCACCGACTCCGTTCCCTCCCCTCCCGGGCCTTCAGTTTTGAGACAAAACTGTGGACCATGGAGAGAAAAGAAGGTGCGCAGAGGATGGCAGGCAGATCTTTGGGACGGAGAGAGGGAAAAAGGAAGCCGGAGAGGGAAAGTGAACCTTTGATGAGTAAGACTTTTTTTGTTAAGCGAGGAGGGCTTAACTTTAAAATATTCTGGGTGGCGGTGAATGGGGGATTGACCAATGGCCCTGATCTCATCCACACACTGGGGCGCTGGGGTTAATGGTGGATAAAGATTAGGGGAAGAAAAAAAGGGAGTGGGGGAGGGGGGGGTGCTTTGCCTGATCTCCATCCGCCCCTCCCCGCAGTTTTCACCTTCTCCTCCAATCCCGACTTGGCAAGACAATGCGAGCTGCCAATAGGGGGAACGATCCCTGAGTCCCTTTGATTCCTTGCCTCTACCCCCTCGACTCCTCCGAGTGCCCAGGGTAAAGACCCGTGGAGGTTCCCCCCCCTCCCCCGTTGGGAGGAGGGGGGATTCAGGGAAACCGTTTGAGGATTGGGAAACGGAATGACAAGAGGTTTCTGATCTGTGACAAGAAATCAATTTCAAACTGGAAATGTGAGCAGAGGGCCGTTCAGTCCGAACTTCTGCTCCTCTAAAAAAGGCGGCCAGAGATATTCCTTAATTGCTGTAGATTTTTACACGCACCTACACTGGCAGGCACCACGGGCCTGCTGTGTAGGGGCAATTATACTCTTTTTTGCCATGATTAGAGGTCTTTTTTTGGGGGGGGGGGTTGCAGATATGCAGAAGGAGTTCAACTTTGAAGATTCAACTGTATACCGACACAAATTAAGTACTAATATTTAAATCTCTTTTAGGTGGGAAAGGATATCTGGGTTCTGCTTAGCTCTGGAGACTGGAGTCTTGGGGAGGTGGACCTTGGTCTGCACCCGGAGACACCTTGCAGCTTTGCTCCTGCTGTCATAACTACACCTCAAAGGCAGTATTCTGCGGCAAGATAGATGGATTTGCTCTTATAAGTTCTGGACAGAACCTGAATCAACCTATGGCCTGGATTCAAAGATGATAGAGAGCGTTCTTTGGACACCGAAACCGGATTGATTATCCACGCCATTTCAGATTATCGACTGCACGTCCGAGCCAGCTACTTTCAATACAAACTTTTCAACTCAAAGCAATGTGTATTAGAGTGTTCCAACTTCTGACAGGGCCAAATTTGCTGCATTACGTGATATTGCGTGACCCAAGTCTCTCATTTGCAGATTGATCTGCTGACAAACACCGGCCTGCATCATTAGTGTGAAGACAGAGTGTTCCATGTTTATGATATGGATTTGCAGGAATAGAAAAAGGCGCAGAAAGAGTCAGGAAATGTTTAAGTTTCACCATTTATGTGTGAAAATCGAACTTTCACGCATCATTTTCTGCCCGTCTTTGCACCAATGTGTTCACTCCGATACAACGCTGGTTTCATTTCCCAGTGCCTGACCTGGCCATTTAGTCTCTCCAGCTCCCAGGACTGTGTTTCCTCTGAAGCCCAACCCCGGCAACAGTCAGGAGCAATGTGATTCATTACAGTGGACACCAGACATCCAGAAGAAAACACAACACTGGGCATGCGAGAACAATGAAAGCAGCTTTCACTTACCACTTTAGACTTCACAACGCTTGTCTTCTGCCTTTATCTACGGACACAGGGTGTGCATATTTCATCCTGGGAAGAGAAGCGGGAATGCAGAATATTAGCGCTAAAGAACACAGGTCGGGTAAGGAACACGTCTGCCACTCGGGTTGTGTGGCACTACAAATCTCAATTAAGGGTGAAATCGAGAAAATAAAATATAAAAACATAAAAACTACCCGACGTCCGCGCTTGCCCACGTTTGTCGGCCATAATGCATATCATAACTCTGAGCTAGAGTAGATTGAAAATCCTTGGGGTGTGAAAACCAAACAGGCACAACTGAAAGGTTGCCCAGTGAAGGGGGAATTCTATCAAGGTGGACAAGATGAAGATTTGTTACATTTAAGGGGGGAACAGGGCCCCCTTGACCCCAACTGGCCACTACAATCACCCAAGCAGAATAGGGATAACAAAACCACCACGGGACAAACTTGCTTTTACATATTTGGAGAACACACAGGTTACAGTTCGTTCTCACCCTGATCAGTACTTGCTTATCTTGTCAAGGTGAAGGATTCTTTTGACAGACGGACACGGGGAGGCGTTCAAGTACTCACCCTTAGGGAGAGAAGTTGCAGTCGTTGTCCGTCACGGGGTAGGGGAGTGGAAGTGGAGTCCAGCGATGTCAGGCCGTCTATGATAAGAGCAAAAAAAACAATAAACACTCCCATTAGCTGAGATGATCTCTTGCTTCGCCTCTTCCCGAGCGCACTCAGTCCGGGTGCAGACATGTGCGGGCTCGATATGCGTCTTGCATAACTATTTTCTGCGCGGCTCTTTGAGAGTAATAAAAGTTTCGGGAAAACAACAAAGTGCACCTGGATTTCGCAGTGAAGCATGTGTGTACGTGCATGCACAAACAGGCAATGTACAGTTCATGTTATAGCTTCAAAAAAAAAAAAGGAAAGAAACATCACCCCCCTCCCCTCCCCCAAGGGTGCAGTGCCTGGAAGGCTCAAGCTCTCAACACTGAGTAAATCACAGAGATAACCTGACACTATTGAGCTCTAATGTTCCACCATTCAGCTGTCTGCATTAACACACACATGCTACAGCGGCCATAAAATCCACACCATTAGCAGTGATGATTTTGGTCTTCTTCACACTTCAAACACTGTAGCTGCAGGTCGCCTTGGATGATGTTTAACCTACGTCCAGAAATTAAAAAGAAGCAGTGTGGGATTCTTCTAAGGGGCAGAAAATGGCCTGGATGTTCCCCTCTGAGACTTTTTTTTCCTCCCTCCCTTTTATTCCCCCAGAATTCCATTGACCCCTACAGGCAAACAGCCACTGCTGAATCCTGAGGAATGCGCTCTCTGAACTGTACAAGAAGCCCTCGGCCCCAGGAAAACAAAAACGTGCCCAACTGCTGTGATTTGTCACCGCTTCGAGTTGGTGGAAAACAGATTGCTGCAAGGTGGGCGACAACCATGTGCACGGCATGCTGGGAAAACGGACGTGAGACGCTTTGGCAGGGATGGATAGAATCAAATGCGTCTTTACACTGTGCACTTCTGCTTGTCTGCCAGTATACTTATTCAATATAATTTGGATATAAAACATTATTTCAAGTTAATGCCGCTTTACTGAGTTTGATTTGCTGCTAAGTTGACTTCAGTATTACACACAAACACACCTCTGGGCTGTGCAGATGTCATATTTTATTCACGGGCAAAGCATTAGGAATGCTATTAGTCTGTATGACCTCCAATTCACGGGGAATTACAAATACCACACATATCTTTACGCCAAATATCAGACCTTTGGTAAATTCTATCAACTTATAAATATGGCAAATGCATTCAAGTATTCATGAAGGCCTAATAATGCTATAGGCTGATATTTACATAAAGCGCTCACGCACTAAGTCAAGATAAACTATTTAAGACCCAGACCACAAATACCTCCACAGTGCAGGAAAAGGAGGGCCCGGCGATGAAAGAGGACATTATGCTAACAAGTCAGATTACTGTACACAATAACTTTATCTCAAAAGTAAATACCATCCGCGGTGTTGGAAAAGGAGTGGGGGGGTGTGGCGGGGGGGCGGCCGCATTATGGAAAGTCACTGGCAATATTTCTGCGGGGACCAAATGCTCCTTATCAGTGTTAGTCGAGCAATTCAGGCCCGCCCGAACAAAGATGAGTCTTCAAACTCATTCTATTCATGGTCAGACGTGTAATTACCCTCAGCTCACAGTCTAGACGTAACCGCTTTCACAGTATTTAAGACCCCCCGATGCAACGCGCGGACGCCTGCTCCTACCCGCCGAGGCCTCGCACGTTAAATCTGCGGGCAGATAAATTAGCGAAGAATGCAATAAAATAGACACAATGAGAGGAACTTTATCCTCCCCGCTGCTAAATGAGATTTCTTTGAAATGCAGATCAGTGGCTCTAGATTAGCGAATTTTAGCTGCTGTCAACATCATAACAAAATACAAATGCGATTGTTCGCCGGCGCCTTATCTCCTTGCTTCCATCTGCTGGCTGGTTATTTACTCCCCCTTGATTTACTATGCAGATCTAAATAAGTCGCATCAAAAGGAGGGCTTACTGCACAATGCCTGCTTAAGCTCCTACATCAAGGTATTTGAAAAACCGGTAGTCACATGAAAAGGCTGCCCATCAAAGGCACATCTCTAATGAACTCTCCCGTATCAGAGGGGGCTAGTGGGGCCTGGCTTTAATGCTGCATCTGTGTGTGTGTGTGTGTGTGTGTGTGTGTGTGTGTGTGTGTGTGTGGAGAGAGGAGCAGGAGCTACAAATCAGACCCACCAAACCACAGCGGCAAGGGAGGAGGACAGAGAGGGGGAGAGCAGAGAAGAGAGAAAGGAGGAAGAGGAGGAGGAGGAGGAGGAAGGCTTATCAGATGAGATTAGCCCGGTGCGGGGACGAGCGCTCGCTCTTTCCATCGATCCGACTCACGTGCGAAGTCTAGACTGAGGAGGGCACAGTTGCGGCAATCGTAAACAGACCACCAGAGGAGCAGATGTGAGCAGGTAAGAAGGGCCTTGACCTTTGACCCGTAGGAGAGGACGCAACGAAAGTAAAAACTTTGTCTGGATCAATCCAGAGCGTCTCGCGCTGTCAAACATGGGGATGTATAATCAGACTGCTGTCCTGCCTCCTCCTCTTCCTCCCCCCCAGGTCTGCAAAACAGCCTTTAGTAATCTTGCACGCAGCTTTTGCATTACGCTCTTGCAATAACCTTTAATTTCACGGCATATTTGTTGCTTTCAGCGCGCCGGCCGGATTACAACCGACAATCTTCAGCCGTGGATCGTGATCTGTACCTGCCAAACCCCCACCCACCATCGCCGCCACCATCCCTCGCTTCCTGGAAGACCCCCACTGACGATGCACACGGTTTACTAGCGAACAATTAGCCCCCGGAGCAAGAGCGGACCTGGTGCTGGCACATGTGGTTAAGAGGCGAGCGCTGCGGGGGAGCGCCAGATGATGAAGGGACACGGATGGGAGGGGGAGGAGGAGGAGGAGGAGAGGAGGACAGCGGGGGTGGAGAGAGCAGGGAGGGAGAGGGAGGAGGTGTGCGTCGTGTGCCAGACACGCGTTTCCCAGTTTTTTTGGGGGGGCTGCTAGGCATGTTTACCCACTGCCAGCTCCTCTGCACGGACATAAAAATTTAAAAAAGAGAAGAAGAGGGAGGGAGGGAGAAAGAATGAAAGAGGGACTTAATCCCCTTTGTTTCAGATTGAGTGCGGATTGAGTTTTCGTGTGAAGGCATCCCGCGGACGTCACCTCGCGGCCCCTTGTCACAGCCCTCGCCCCGCCTGCAGCGCGTCTGCGGTGCCGCGTGCCAAGTGGGCGCAGTGCCAGGCGTGTTGGCAACCACGAGGGAGCCGTGTCTTTTCGCCTTGCCTAATGAAATGACAAAACAACAGATTTGCATATGCAGAAACAGGTGTTGTAACAGGTTTGACTTCTCCCGACCTAAGTCTTGTTGCAGAGGAGAAAACACACGGGGGGAAAGAGGAGAAGAAGAAAAAAAGGGAAAAAAGTTTATGACCAACAGCTGCCTGGAGGTATTTAGGCTCTGATGGGCACTCGAGTCTGCACCATCTGCCCCGCCGCTTGCCAGAAGTGACAATCTAAATTAAAAACCACTCATCAAATATCGTAAAAATAAACCGTGTGTTGCTGCGTCCATATGTTGTGGCTGCTTCCCCAGCCTGCATTCACCCGGGCCTTTCCAGCCGAGATCCAGAGGGCCGCACGGTAGCCTGTAATTACCCTCCCCTCTGTCCGGCCCCCGCGTCATGCCCGAGTCCATCCTCTCCAACATTACAGAGCGCGAAAAAAAAAAAACCCTGAGTCAGTGTGTGGTGAAAAGACAGCCATTGTTTAGAGGAGGATTAAGGTCGCCATGCCACGGCACGAGCTGGGGGTTCTTCGCTTCAAATCTGCACTGCTGGAACAACCGAAAAAATAACTCAACCAGATCCAGCACTCTCACTTTCTATTGTCCTTAACCGACGAACATCATCACGGCCCGACCCCCCCCCCCCCCCCCCTCCCCCCTTGTTTTTATTTAGACGAGCGAGACAGCAGGAACAAACCTGAGACAGCCGTGACCCTGCGCGAGTGTTGTAACTTGGTCTGGAGCTACGCCGGCAGAAGGCAGCGCCATATGCCCTCAGCCCCGAGCTGGATGCTCTTTCCGCAGCCTAATGTGCCTGTCAAGAGGCGTTACCGTCACGGACCCCCCTGTGTGTGTGTGTGTGTGTGTGTGTGTGTTTTCCCCTCCTTCCTCACAACACATTCGAAACAAACATTTTTCTCCCCCCTCCTCTCCTCTTTTTTGTCCATCTCTCTCTAGATAAAAGAGATAAAGGTCCTTGGTTACAGCAGGGTCACTGTTTGCCTTCCCCCTGCTAAAGCCACAACTCAACAATTCCCTGCCCCTTTCTTCAGCTTAACCTCACACACTGATGAACACTAATCAAGTTATTGCTGAAGCTATGGTGTACAATCTGCCACAGGAGGATGAGGATGCTTTCATCAGAGAAAGATGTCAGGCAAGTCATAATAAAACAAGCCACTAAAGCAGTGTTTGCCGTGGCCACCGCTGCTGCTCTCAGTCCCGTCTCATCTTCCCTGTTTACAAGCAACAGGCTGCTGTGTTGTCAGAGCAACAACTGACCCCGTCTTTCACCACAAGCGGCGCTGCCCACGTCGTCTCCGAAAGCTGCCGAGGAATAACGGCGAAAGCTAAACGCAGAGGGCAGGAATAAGACGCGAGGTCTGTGGCTGTGATTGAAAGTGAGCGGAGTGTGTAGACGACTAGATAAACACCCTGACAGGCCGAGCGCCCCAGACTAAGTTATGGCATTCGGGGAAGGTCTACTCAAGGGGAGAACCGCAACCGCAAGGTCACAGTCCAGACGGAGGTGTCAAAAGGTGAAGTCTGAACCTTTCTGTGAAAACAAGACGTGTTTTGCAGAGCTTTAAAGCAAACACGCTGTCCAAAACCCACAGAGTTGAGTCATTTGTTTGTGGCTTTCCAATCCTCAGAGGCACAATGATGTCAGACGCAATATTTGGAAAACAATATTTTCAGGATGTTTTGACATTCGAGCACTCTCGGCCAAAGCAAATAATATAACCACATGCTGTTTTGAATTTGGCCGAGCGTACGGACGTCCAAGTCATGAAAATCGTCACAAATTCGACATACATGACCATGAACTCTGATGAAAAAAAAAGGTGAACTCATCCGAAACCCAGCGCCGCCCCCCCCAGCACCACTTTCTCTGGCCAAAGAGTCACAGCGTCAGGCTTAAGAAGTGACCCAGAGCCTAACTCAAAAAGTCTGAGCTGTCTGAAGGCTCTTAGTAACTGGGGCACACTAAACACCATTACTGTGATGTGGATAATTACAGTGCAAAGGGTGGCCTCTTAAGCATGTAATACACTCTTTTATCTTAATAAGTCAATCTCTCCCAGGCTGACAGCTCGCAGCATATGATCCCGGTAAACAAATACTTTTGCGCGGCACAAAAGTGCCATTAAAAGGCCAAAACTGTCAACACAAATTCCATTCTTACTGGGGTGGAGTGGGGGAGTGGGGGAGTGAGGGGGAGAGGGGGGGTAGGAGGGAACAACCCAAGTGGGAGGGAAGGGGAGAAGTGGAGGAGGAAAGGGAAAAAAGAGAAGGGAAAAAAAAAAAAGACTTGATCACTTCTGGTTGCTTTAACTTGCATGGAGGTTGTCATGGAAACATTTCTGTGAAGTTAACGGGGATAAAAACCTGAGCATTTGCCATTTAATTGCCTGTAAGCTTAGTAACAGGGTGAGCGGGGCTGGATCTGAAAGCAGCGGCTTTTGGATGAAGTTAGGCGAGCTCGCAGAGATGTTGTGCACCCCTCCCTTGATTTTACTAACACAGCAACACCTCCAGGCTCCAGCAGGCCCGGCCCGGGTCATCACAGAGGTGTTGTGGGACGGTGGGGAGGGGGGGGGGTCCGCAATTCGATCCGCAATTTGATCCGCAATTCAAAAGCGGATCCAAAAGTGATGCCTGACTTCCACCCCCCCCCCCCCCTGTCAAAAACACAAAGCTGATCTGCGCCTGAAATCAAACCTCTGGCCCCTCTGCCACAGCTCTGAGTCGTTCCTGAACCGGACAAACTTTCCACACAACTCTCTGAATGACAAATAAATTGGCAAACCCTTAAACCCCCCCCACCCCCCACCCCCCCCACACACACACACACACACACACACACACACACACAAGTGGAAACAACGATTTCCATATCTAAGATAAAAAAATCATGAATCAGCCCGAGTTCGCTGAGCTGAAAGGCGAATCTTAATTTTGATAAATGATTGAAACATATGACAGGTTATACACATTAATCCAGTGGAGGACATTCATTTTCCTATTACCATAATGTGGAGCGCGACTGCCCGATGATAAATGCAGCAATCAAAGAATGGATGCAGAGTGGGAAGAGTCGGGGTAATAAGTGCAGTGCTCCCACAGCGGTCAGTCTTGGGAGGGGTACGACTAATGGCAAATCCCCCTCCATCTCTCCCATTACCTTGGGAAATAATGCATCCTGTTTTTGCAGCATCAAGTGGCCTCACATCACACAAACACACACATACACACACACACACACACACACACACACACACGGCCATAATGCGTAAACAACAAACAAAAAAAGGATGCCTGGGCTGTTTTAAAGCAGTTTTCCACATGGTGATTACAGGGAGCTCTCAATAAAGAGCCCGATTGTGCACTGGTCGCTGACATATTTCACAAGGGGCATTTTATTGCAGCCTTGGCTTTGAAGAGTGAGAGCTGCTGAGTGAGTGGGGGGAAAACTGGCCCACACCTGCATAACTGAGGAGGGAACACCTGTGCACCCTGCGGCTTGAACAAGGAGGGTCGATCCTGCTAATCCAGGGGTGAAAGCTGATCAGAGGACAGGCCCGGAGAGTTCAGCAGCTCTCACTATACCTCGTTAGCCTTTTAAAAAAAAGCTACAACGATTGATTTTGCTTTATTTCTTTACGTGATTGCAGGAGGCAGAGATTTATCAGGAGAGGTGAAGCTTCTTTTTTTAAATTTAGGATTTATCTTAACTTAGAATACAGCCACGTCGTCCTGATATGTGATCATCACTGTTTTGTATCTGGACAGCGAAAATTATGGAATCTAAAAATGGAGCAAGCAAACACGGTAAGGCGTTGTTGACTGCTGATAATCGCAGCTGTACAGTAGATCGTACAGATGTGGATCAATCTGGTAAAAAAAAAAACCTGATCAAAAATAGAGAAATCAAAGCTGCAGCCTAGTTTTGCTTTAATATCGTTTCTTTTATAGTGACATTGGTGTGTGAAAATCACCAGCATTGACACACACACACACACATACCTTGGACTCTACACACTGTGCACTATCTGAAAAGAAACTGTGTCAAAGCTACAATAGAAATAAAAGGCATTAATGTAATCCTCACCATTCGAAAAATAATCACATAATAAGTAAGCATCAAAATCTAATACTTTTGAGTGACAGTGCACGTTATTAATTCAGTTTACTAGTATGTTATTGTACAATTACGTTAGAGTAGTTATATTGCAATAATATTGGACACATTTTGCATTTTGCATGCAATTGGTGCAGGCACTTAAAAAGACACCAACTCCGCTATCTGGATTCTATCAAAGCTGAAATGACTTTTTTGACATAGTTGGAATTTAGAACTTTTTGCTAAATTAAAAAATACATTTCACAGGACGCATTTCTCACGCAGACTCATGCATTAGTTGCGAACACATGCGGAAAATAAATCTTTTTTTGTCAAAGTCAGCGATCAGGCACATTGAGGAGAGCCGGGCAACCGAAGAGCGCGAGATGAAACACGTTATCAGCTGATTAAACAATGACAAGGAAGCCACAAATAATTGCGCTTAGAGGCGAATTTTGACAATAAAGAGACAAACTTGTACCCGGGGGTTTCACTTCCTAACTCTAAAGCGCGGCGGACACACACAAAGTAGTCAAACTCTCGGCGTGGAAAGGAGAAATATGCGTGGAAAAACTTACCAGGATGTTTTTTTTTAAGCGATCAGGTAATATGTCCCTCACGGTAAAGTGAACGGCGCGCGCCAGGTGAGGAGTTCGCGGTCCTCTGTACTTGCGGAGATCTTCACACGTGACTGTGCAAGTTCACCATAACGCGGAGAAAATGAACAACAAGCTGCAGAGTAAATAAAAAAACGCTCGAATATTCCTCCGCTGGGCACCGCTGCTGGAGACGCACACACACGCGTATACACACACACACACTCTCTCTTCCTCGCTCTCCCTCTCCTGCTGTCTCCCGTCAACGCCGCTGTTATTACTAATGCAACAGAGGAAAAAGCAGTACACCGAGTCCCGTTTGAATGACGAGGAAGAAGAAGAGGCGCCTTGTTTTTTTCGTTACGATTCATACACACATCAACGCCGTGTCCCGGCAAGCAAGTATATTTGGGACTAGAAACCCCCCCGGGGGAGGCACTTGCTTGTGCGCGGAGGTGTGTGTTGTTATTTTTGGGCGTGCTGCGACCCCGTGTGACGTCAGGGGCCACCTGCTATGTAAACAAAAAAAAGTATTTCGGAAAGTTTGTTTCTCTGTTTTCACGTTTTCGCACATTCGCGCGTTATCAAGCCGAGGTCGGCGGATATGCTTAAGCACGCCTCGGTGGTACTGTTACGTTTGTGGCTACCGGAGGGATCGAACTTGTAACCTTCCGGTAACGGGACGGGTCTTCGAACGCAGAATTAGGAAACACGCGCGAGATGCGTGTTCCTTATAAAAGAGATGTCTTACAATCTATATTCAATCATGTCATTAATACAAAGTCATTTGCAGGGGGAAATCCAATGAGAAATCAATATATATCAGATCATATTTTCTATAATACTTCATAGAGATCAATAGCTGTTCGTCTACTTACTTATTTTTCTTTTTACTTATTCAAATACGTCATGATGCATTTTCTTATTTAGGTATTATGGAGGACAAGTCGCTCATAATTCCATAGTAAAATTTAGATCTTTTGCAAAAGTCAGATGGAATGCTGGAAATCGGAAATTACACAGATTCATTAACTGATCCTATATATATATATATTGTTTATCATCCTATCGCCCCTTTGAAGAGAAATATGGACCAGCCTCAGCATCATTTAAGTCAGGTTGGTAAAATACTCCAACATCAGTTATAACATTTTTAGTTACTATAAATATTACAGGAATTTCACATAAACTAATAATCTATCATCAATGTGTGAGCATAAAAATATTTCACTGTCGGTGGTTTATAATCTTTGCAACAAACGACAATATATTTTCATGTAAACATATTATTTTTTACACTAAATTGATTCCAAACTTGATGAAATGAAATCACTGCTGAATTCCTAGATTGTAACAATAACGAGACGATATGAGTGAAGGAATTTCCCTGCAATTACGATTTTACAAGGCATTTTAGGCTGTTTATTCAATATAGCTGCAAATCTGACGCTTTTGACACGTAAAGACGTGGACGTTCCCCACGCTTCTCTCAATTTACGTACTTATTTCTATTCAGATTTTCCTGCAATTTGCTAAAACATTGACGGCCCCTGAAATGAGTGACAGATTATTATCTGAAAAAGGACAAATGTATATAAACACGAGACATGATTGTCGTGTCTCGTTGTTACTTCTGTGTTGTGTAATGAATCTTTGTTTCTGATTTAGGAACAGCACGACGCTTGTTTTTAAGTGGATGAAACACTCTTTGTGTGTGTATTGTCTATTGTTTGATATGTCGGTGTGAGTTTAAGGTGTGCTGTGAAGGTGATCATTATTTTAGTTGCAAAAAGACAGAAAATGCGAACTTCACGAAATGATTATCGTCAGTAATATTATAATTATTAACAAACCCTTCTTGGCTCACATGAGTATCATACACACTCGCCAATATCCTGCACCTTTTGCAGACGACCAACATTCCGAAGCGAAAAATGTTACAGCATATGTAAAATCATATTAATCCTGTATGTTTAATATTACGATTAAAAGAATTCATTAAATTGTCCAATAAACATTACAACTATACGTTTTTTGTGATATCGTTCTTGTTCTGAATCTTAATTTACGTTATGCCGGACTTCAAATAGAAACGGGGAAACAACATCTGGATAGAGGAGGAAAAGAGAAATTGTGGTGTTTTGCTGCCACCTACTGGTAATATTTCAACCAGTCAGTCAAAGGTAAAATATGAGCATGAACTGTAAATAACCTAAGATATCTTTATTTATTGATTTTGTTATTTTCTCATCTCCTCATACGTTGACTATTTGTACATCATTACCTTTTCACCAGATCAGACACATTAAATATGGAAAAAAGGCATTTGGCTGAGGTGTATTCTGTTGTTGTTCTGCTTTCTTAATCATACAGCGCCCTCTAGCGGTATCAGACTCAACCTACAAGCTGTTCTCTCCACCCAAACGCCCAAGATGAACAACCAAATGCTTGATTTTAATGTAACTTCATGGCCATTCGGAGGTTGTAGTTGTGGTATAATTCGTCATAATACTCACTGTGTACAGGAACTTATATGATAAAATGATTAAGCTCTCATACAAATAACATTTCAAAATCTTTTTGCGTAAGTCTAATGCAGAATATTTTACTGCTTCGGGTGATTGAAATAAAATACATGTTTAAATAAATCCAATAAAAAATGTATACATGGCATTTAGAAGAATTTTCACACATCTGCCTCAGGATTGCAATTGCAAATTAAATAGTTTAACTATTTAGACAAAAAAATAATTACATGTCAAAAGAGAACCTGTTTGGCCTTGGACAAAGGATCCTTTGAGGACACACATGCCTGTGGAGGATTATATAACAAGCACGGAACTCTGTTTACAAGATTGGGGGGTATTGTTACACTGACTGTCAAGGATTAATGGAATTAAATTTTAAACACACACACACACACACACACACACACACACACACACACACACACACACACACACACACACACACACACACACCAATCTATCCACTTATTTGTTCCAAGTCGCAATGAAGCTAAGAAATATAGGAGGATCACAAAGCTGCCCAATCCAAACAACAGTAATGTAACGCAGAAACCTTTCAATAGCTCCACTGTCACTAATCATGGTTTGATACGTTATTGATCTTGTGAAGAATTTCTTCAGTTGGCGGTCAGAGGTCAGGTTCAGCTCCAGAACATCTTCCTGGTAGCAGGTAAGGAGATAATGGCTGATTCAGAAATCATCTACACATTCACTATTCACATCTAACTGTAAAGCAAATTCCTATAGGGGACCGTATGGTGTCACAGCGGGTAAAACACAGCTCACACTCACACCATGCATGGAAATTGGGATAATTTCCTACACAACGGTCTACTGACTAAAGCACTGTTCAATGTTAAGGAATTTGTCCAAAGCAAGAATAGTTATTAATAGTTTATGCATATAATGATTAATATACAAATATAATAAATGAGGACGAAGAATGATTTTATGTACTGTACACACTGTATGTAAATATTCTTTATGGAAGCTCAATTCCAAACAATGTATAGTTCAAGTAAGATACAGGCAATCTTTAATTAGAAATCTTCATTCTAATAGTAAATTAGTGTCTTTATTTACCATACCAACAGAGCACTAGACTGCACACCACAACTGTGACACTCCCTTACATTAAATGCACTTGTTTCAGGGTAATAGGATTAGAATGTCAATGTATACAATGACCACTATCAGTTCTGTAAATGTGAAAATTACTACTATCTTTGAAGGTATTTACATTTTTTTCTTTTAAGTTTCGTTTTCACATCAGACACAGAGTAACTATAATGACTAAAACAATATTCCTTTAAAACTCGCAGACATATTGTGTGACTGAGAGGATGCCTGGCTTGCCCTGGTCTAGTTATACACTAAGTGTCCTATTAATAGGCCTGGCTCAGACTCACAATGTTCAGCTGTAACTGAACTCCATCTGTCAAGTCACGTCCTCTCCCTGCTCTCCCCTCTACAGTATCACTGCAGTCAGGCTCAGGGCACTCTGGTCTGTGCAACCCTCCCAGCCAGACAGACAGCACAACGGGCAGACAGTTGCCTCTTGTTTTTCCACGCGGCCTCCCCGGTCTTAGGAACTCATGGAGGCACTGTACATCAGAAGACTGGAAAAGGATGGGGCGGTGGTGGAGGAGGAAGAAAAGGAAAAAAGTGGGGAGCAGGAAGAGGGAGGAATGGAGGCCTCCTCTCCGATGGCCTCCACAGACGAAGAAACAGACTCTGAGCCTGATCCGCCACTGGTCAGTCGCAGGAAGGTGTCATTTGCCGATGCATTTGGTTTGAACCTGGTGTCAGTCAAGGAGTATGACAATGCCGATGTGACAGACGTAGGGGTCAGCAAACCCACGGAGAACGTGGCACTTTCTGCAGAGGACTTCTCCATGTCATATGTGTTTACCGTCCCCTCATCTGCAGAGGAGCTGGACCAGAGACTGCAGGTGCAAATGATTGAGCTGGAGACCATTGAGCTTCTACCAGGAACTGCTACACTCCGCGGCACCATCAGAGTGGTCAACCTCTGCTATAACAAGTGCGTTTATGTCCGGATCTCCCTGGATCGCTGGGAGAGCTATTTTGACCTCGTGGCGGAGTATATACCCGGATCCAGTGATAGGAAAACAGACAGGTTTACCTTCAAGTATTCCCTGCATCCTCCTTTCGAGAGAGAGGGGGCCAGGCTTGAGTTCTGTCTGCGTTATGAGACATCGGTGGGCATCTTCTGGGCTAATAACAAGGATATGAACTACGTGCTGTTCTGCCACCAGAGAGGACATGCGAAGGAGCAAGGGCCTCAAGTGCACGAGGAGAGCAGCAGGAGCAAGAGGAGCTGTCTCAAAGCGATCAGGTGAGAGAACCTGATGCTGAGTCTATTTTAAAACCTGCCACCGTAGAACCACCAATGTAGTCCAAATAGGCGAGAAGCTGCATCACCCTCAAACATCAATAGAGGAGATAGTAATCATATTCAAATGAAATTATGGCAATTTGGATGTATTACTACAAAATGTATCAAAGGAGTAAAAATGTACAATTACTGGATGGCATCTGACATCCAAGGACGAGGCTGGCAAGAAATCAACCTGAAATAGAAAAGGGTCCCAAATGGCTGTCATTTGCTGTGGGAGGAAAATCTCTACCCCGACACAGAGTGGTCTATTTAAGTTGTGTCATTCCTCCCATTAGCTGGAAGTGAGCTAATATTGGTTGCTGGCTCAGCCATTGTGTTTACAGTGACCCGTTATGTAACTTTACAGTAATGGATGTTTGGATTGTGGGACACTTATTGCCCATTTAAGGCCAGATGTCTGTGCGGTCCGTCCAGGTTTCCATGACGTCTCATTGCAGCAAGCGAAGACATATATGCTTACTTTACCCTCTGTGACACCAATCCCCAAATTGCAAGCCATTGTTTTCTTTTCCCTTTGCTTTGTGAGCATTTGTTCCTTGTTATGGATGTTTTTCCAGCCACTAAAGTGCTGTGCTGTACCCATATCAGCACAATATACACATTTTTCCATTATGTCCTGCTCTGGCTTTGTAAAATGTACTAATACAGCACACATTTCTGGAAGTACCCCATTTTTAGAAGTTGCAAAAAGCACAGGTACACGTTTACTACCTACAAACAAGGCCCACACCTCATTAATGTGGTTCATCCCTATAGCCAAGAAAATATGGGGCAGAGTAAAGACTGATTAGAGTGATTGTACATGTCAAACCGGATTTAAGGGTTCAACTAAATTAGTTTTGTTCTATCTGTGTAACAAATCTGTAAATTTATGTCATGGTACCTGTTGTATTTGAATAACAGGAGGGGAAGTGCTATAGAAAACCCCAGAGAGACCATTAACACAGCAACAGTTGCGGCAGGTGTGTATGCTTTATGTTTACAAATGAGTCCTTTTCATGCATGTGTGTGCATGCATACAAGTAAATACTGACTGATTGAGTGTGTGTGTGTGTGTGTGACTGAATGTATGCGCCCAAGTAAGTGCTCGTGTGTGCGTACCAGTGTGCTATTAGATTTCAAACCTTGAGCTTGTGAATCTGAGTTTCATTTATTTTGCTGTAGTGGAGGCCAGAGCCAAAGCAGGGGAGACTGAGGAGAAGACAGCGAGCAATGCAGAGATGCGAACTTCATTATTCTCTGAAGAATGCAAACCTGTGGTGAGAATCATTGAATGATTTCATTTTTCAACCTGAAGTCATCTGACATACTTCTGTTATAAAGTTACAAGACACAAATTAGTCTCTCAGCTGAAGTTATCAAGAACAGTGATCACATGCATGTTGTTTCTGCAAACGCACACAGAAGCATGCGTCACTGCACCGTGCTCAGTGAAACTAAGAGGGCTGTGGAAAGATGCTACCCTGACATTTGAGATCACGTTATACGATCTCTGAAATCCCTCATGTGCAGTCTATCATTTATGAATGCACCCCCTGACTTTAAAAGGTGCAGTCAATTTCATGATGTAAATAAAAACAGGGTTACGTGTTGAAGTTGCAATAGTGTTTCAAAGAATTGCATCATCACAGTGATCAAAGATACAGTGCCTCATGAATGGCACAGATGGAATATTCTGGAAGTGCACAGAGACAAAAATGTGCAGTTGTAAGATAAATACTCATATCAGAATGCAATGGAGCTTTTGGCCTTTGGGTAAACTTCAAGTATTTCAAACATCAACACTTGCTTGACCCTTAACCTTGCCTTTTTTTGCTGACAGATGGATCGTGTGAAAAGCCGTTTCAGGGCTGCAACTCTGCCACACCTGGATGACTACATCTTCCACAGGAGGCGACAAGGGCAGAAGGCTTTCTCAACCGAATCAAAGAACGCCCTGGCACACACACAGAGGCCTACAATACACCATCACCGCGCTCAGCCTGTGCCAACATCGCTGATCAACTCTGCCTGCTTTTTCCAAAACCGTCAAAAGAAACAGTCCAGTCAGAGTCCACCGGTCCTCACATACCACCAAATTCCACTACTCACACTGGACTGGAATGATGACAACTCACAGCAGTGGACAACTGCTGACATGGACGATATCTGGACTGAAGGGACTAAAACAACTCTGGCAAAAGCATCGGAGGAAAATATAGACAATACACCCTCAGTGAGTGACATATGGGAAGCCTTTCTTAATGGTACAGATGATAGTACTGATGAACAAACCCCTGTGTGTGATATATGGCAGGCATTTCTTAATGGCCGGGACTGCAAGGATCATTCTGGTGTTCCGGAGTCGGAATGGCTGCAGACAGCGGCATCTGTGTTGCCTGCAAATGATAAAAAGCCCCAAACCCAAAATACAGCAAGCAATCAAGAACACACATCTCATGCGGGCACAGACACAACCGCCCACTTACATGTGCACACCTCAGACGTGTGGCAGCCACTGTCACCCACTCATGCAGCATTGTTGGCGAGTGTTGCCTTGAACACTGAAGAGAAGCAGCCAGCAGAGACGTGCGTCAGTACCCCAGGAGATGACAACACAGCGACATTCGACACGTCCCAAAAGTCAGAGACGAACTCTGAAACAGACACTCTCCAGGAGTTTGGCCTCACGGGGGCAGCGGCTGTGTCCATTGGCTCCTTTGACAGTTCAATTCAGTGGCACAAGCATGCGATCTGGGAGGGAGAGAGAAAAGGGAGAATAGTGCGAGCAGGAGAAAATGGAGGAGATGAGCCCTTCACACCACATATAGCTGACTTAGTAACAAGCTCTGGGGAGACAGAGACAACAGACATGACAGCAATGCCAGAGTCTCAGAATGCCAACACTGTTGATAGGATCTCGCAGGGAGCAAGGCTGGATGAGGGTCTTTTTTCCAGTAAGGAAAGAGAGGCTGCAGGTACTGCACACAATGTGATGGATGACACGCTGGCATTTAGGGAGACAATCAGACAGGGGACAAAGGATGGGGAGAGGTTTGTCTTCACATCCACACAAGGAGAGGAGGAAAGGTTCATACCAAACTGCACAGAAAAGAAAGTAAATACAGAAGGAGAGATATGGAGGCCAGAGGCAACAGAGGACTCTGGGAGGTTTGCAGATGAACAGCACCAAAGCAGCAAAAATCCTTTAGTGCAGAGAGATGAAGAGGAAATAAGAGACGCACAATCACATGCAGATGAATTCAGACTAAATCAAACATGTGAGGGGAAATTCAGGCAAAGCCAAATGATATCAGGTGAGCTGAAATTGGATGAATCAGAGCATGACATGGCATCAAAAAGCAAAGACTTAGAAGTATTCAGAAAGGCAAAGAAAGGGGCGGAACGTTCACATTGTACAACAAGTGAAAAGACAAAGGGATTAATGGGTACAGAAGTGGAAATTAATCAGGCACTGGAGGAGGAAGCATGGCAACATAATGAAAAGGCTTTAGAAGTGAAATCATCTATCTGGCAGGAGGCAGACACATTAATATTTTCCAAAGTACATAAACAGTCAAGGCCAAAGCCAGAGTTCTGCGCCCAGACAGAAACGAAGAACTTGATACCAACACAAACACATGTAAATGTAACGCTGAAATGTAGTGAAAAAGCTCAGTCAGTGGATGGGGTGAGCCAGAGTCATGGTGGAATAATTCAGGAACAAAAGCGCCAAATAAGTGCTGTGGAACCAATCCAAACCAGAAACCAGAAAAGTGATCAAGGATATGATGAAGACATGCTGTTTCCAGTAGATGAAACCAAATTAGTTAGTATAGCAGTTATGGAACAGCAGTGGAGTCAGATACAGGAAGGAATTATGAGTCAAAAACAGGATGTAGGCAGGGAAATAACCTCAGAAGAGGTTTTGCCGAATGAGAATCTTGCAAAGGAAGACACTTCAGCTGCACCTCAATGGCAACCGGAGGCATTAAAAGAGAAAGAGGGCGATGCGAGACGGAGATACCAAGATGAGAGGGTAAGTGTTGAGAAGCTGAAAATAGACGCAACAGAGGAGATGATGGGTAATGTAGAGAATCCTAAGGGGGAGAGCGAGAATGCGTTGGCTAAATTGAACGAACAAGAGTTGTCTGGAGAACCTGAGAGTTCGCCACATGTTGAGTGTGAGAAATTGTCAGAGAGAACAAAGGACCCTATTACTGTGGAAAATGCCTCAGCACTTGAGCTGATAGAACCAGGCTTGGAGGGGATGTTCACAGGAATAGCTGAGCAGCATTTGGCCAGGCGGATTTCAGAACAAGGTGTAGGAGAGATCTCAAAGAAAGATAGTAAAGGGATGGGGGGTAACTTGGTGGATATACCAGGTATTATACATGATTGCCAGCTTATGAAAGACAAAGATGAAGACTTTGGGTGCAATGTAGAGACACAGAGAAGTCAATCATCTCCTGCAACAAAACACCCTCGCTCGAAGTTCTGTATGGGTTCAAACTCAATCGCTCATCTCAATCAAGATCACAGCCTGGCTTTAGCTTGTACAATTCAGTGTAGGCAGTCATCGACAGCCAAAAGTCTCAGATCTACGGAAGATGAGGAGAACACCCAAATTAAGGAAAGATCAGCTTCCCATCAAGAGATGCAAAGCAAGGAGAACGTTCTTCAATCAGCCCAGTGTCCAAATTCTTCATCTGAGTCCACATTTTTCACTTGGTTCTTGAATCATATGACCAGAGCACTCGTATGCTCCCTCCTGGTTGCTGGATTCCTCATCGTAACCCTCCTCTATGACTTCCCAGCATGCTTTGCCCTCTACATGCTTTCTCTGTGCTGGTGGTTTTATCAGTGGAAGAGTCATCAGGTGGTAGAAGACGAAGGGAAGGTGGGTTAATTCTCAAACTTTTAAACTTCAATAGAACATTTTCAAAAAATCTTTTGACATGATGGTTTTGTATCTCATATAAGTGTGGTCTTATAAATAAATTATTGGCAGCATCAGTTGTGCCGCTGTCTCTGACACAAACACAGTCTTGCTTTATGGGTTAAAGTGTTAGGAGTGTTTTTGCAATTTGGTAATTGTTTTACTTATTCCACCATCTGCCATTGTGATTATAAAAAGTGTCGTTTAAACATACATTTTAGTTGAGAGCATCTGAAATGTGTTTGTTTGTTTGTGTTTGATGTGTGGTTGAAGTGCTAGGAAAATCAGGAGAAATTTGTCTGTTTCAATCAAATCCAAATCCAAGCAGAGCAGATTCAGTTCATCTTGAATTGTAATGAGGCATTTCAACACAAAAATGAGTTCAGACTCATTGTGAACATTTCCTGAATGTCACTGTGGAGTGGATGCGCATTAAGTGTCATTTATGTTATGTGTATGACGTTTTTCAATATTTGCTGTGTGTTATGGGCCCAATTTCACTTTACACTGCACCAAATGGAACAAAGTAGCGGTGTGTTCGTTTCTTGTAGATAGCAAAGATTTGCAGTATTGGGAGATTGAGGTTATGAAACATTTCCTTTACTTGCTTCTAATCAATAAAATACATTAAAATCTATCAAATACAGAATTTCTAACTTTTATATGTTCTCCTACAAAGATTGTTGTTCAAAATGTTTTCCCCCATTTGTCGCTCTCTTAAATGCATTGTTTTATACTGCACTACATGCTGATCACAGCCGTGGAAGTCAACATGGCAACAGAGGAGACTTGTAGACTTTCATGACAAAGAATAATTTCTTTTTTTTCCTGTGTGCATAATCCAACTGTATACATTCTGATTTATATTGAACTTCACTGCATTTTTTTAGTTTAATTCCATGTCTTTGGACCCATATGATCCCAGATTCGGCTACAAGATCCTAATGCTAGGCCAGTCTAGCTTGAAATTTGTTCTGAACCACCTGCCGCAGGACCTTCAGACTTTTAAACTGATGATGACCGTGATGGATTATACACAAATAAATAACTAACCCCTATCTAGAATACCAATGTCTTGATAATATCTAGCCCCATGTATTTCTAACTGGAACAGAAATGATAGCACTCTGTTCAGTTACTGCGTGTGTCAGCTGAAATCCGGCAGTGTAAAAGCTGCACCGCTCATCTTATCTGCTACACAACAATTGTGCACTTTAGAGGAGACGAGGCCCCATTATGGAGTTTTTACTAGCTGCCTCATAGCTCATATGAATGGCCTGGTCAGTATTCATCTAAGGCAGGCAGTAGGGTGATTGGAAAAGGTCAAACTTGCTGGCAGCAGTTCACAGACTGCATTTTCAAAAGTCATATACTCTTTCAGTATCACTCACACAAGCACATGACTCGCTGACCCTGAGATGAATCGTGTATTTCACAGACGGGGGAGCAGTCAGCACTTCCTTCTTCTCGCAGTTGCAGAACGGTATAAAGCTAATGTGGGCATTTGTATGAATTTATAACATTGCATGGGGAAAAAAAGCAAATGTGGTTAATTGTAGGAAAAATATTTCTAATATTATGAAGGAATAATATTTGGAATACTAAAACTAAAACATTTTTGGCGCTTTCAGAACAACTCCACCGTGCATTTGTAAAATATCACCACCTTTTGCAGCAAATGCCAAACAAAGTCAATGTAGTTTCATTTGGAACAACTCAACGAACTAATATAGACTTCTACAAATGAGTTCCACGTCAGGCGGATGTTACTGAGCACGCTCGTGTTACACTGTTGTGCGTTCACACTGCTGGATTAATGAGCTGAGAGGAATAAACCACACTTGTTTGGCAGCGTAGCAATAGAGACTTATTGGATAATGTAGTGCTGAAAACCAAGCAAAGGTTTAATTAAATCGTGGAAATGTTCAAGATGTTACTGTTTAGTAAGTATGTTACTGTCTAATAAAGTAGTAGAAGGGGACATTAGAAATGAGAAACAAAACCTCAGAAACAATATAAGTTCTCTATTACATTTATGCTGAATCTAACTTCGAAAGCATAACATGCCAGGCCCCTCTGGATTTCTACTCAACTGGAGGTTGGTTGGAGGTTTTGATGCTTAGATGTTGATGCATTAATTAGAGGGGGTACTGAAAAATGATCCAAATGATGAAAAACACAAATTACACAGTTAAATCAGACATACGCATGCAGAATCAACTGTATATGTCTTGTACGTGCTCCTGTGACACTTAAGTACAGCATTTCTTGGAACCTTCTGGAAGTATTTCTCAATGTAAAACTGCATACCAACTGAAAGCTACAAAACACTTGATTTCTGACCACTAGGAGGCAGAAAAATCCCCAAAATATGGTGATAAACACAACTTTCAATACCATCCATCAAAGCCAATTGCACACCGACTCACCCGGGTAACACAAATATCACGACCTGTTCACCAATGTGATCACTTCAACATCCAATTCCATTTGTTCAGTTGATGAGAGTGGTGAGTGTCAGCAATAACCATAATAGCCAATGGAAAGTCTGCCTACATTGACGTTAAGTGCAGGACAATGCCGCTGCAAGATTTCTGTTGTATGAGCTACTAGTATCACAAAGTTACAATAGGATTCATAGGTGTATAAAATGCAGACATTTCAGGGCAAACTATTCAAAGGAAAACACTTTCCGTGACAATGGTGAGGCTTTTCAATGTGAAATGTAACACTGAGTAACACTGATAAGAATAATGTACACTGTTACATTTTATTATATGATACAATGGCAGAAAGGTCGGAATAGAAAGGTCGGAATAGAATCGGAATAGAAATTTTTTGGAGGCACCACCCACATTGTACTCTGGGTATGTGCTTGACAGTAGAAAAAAGTGTGGATGTGGTTAATGTAGTAGCTGAATTGACACTGCAGCATAAGTCACTTGATCCCATCTGGGCTATGTTGACCTTTTGTAAACTGGCGTCAGTCCCATGCTGGCACCTTTAGTAAACTGGCCAGAAGCCAGTATTGGCACAGCAGAAAGCTTCTCTACACAAGGCTGTGCACTGAGGAGGTCCTGCACAAACCTGGCAAATCCACTGCGACGAGGAAAAAGAGAGATGAGACGAGAGGGGAAGACAGAGAGACAAGCCCAGAATCTCGATGAGTTGAGTTACAGTGTGAGTTACGTTCATCAAAAATTGATCCGCAGCTTGTAAGTTATTCAGTATTGCGTATTTTATACTTTTATTTTACATCTTTACCTGATCATAGCACTCTATTTGCAATAGACTGAACTCAAATAGTCTCATTACATAGATTACATAGATTTTGAGAACATCTATGTGGTGCTTAAGACTTAAGACTACATATGCTTGAGGTCATGTGTGGTTTCCCCAGGGGTTGGCTGAGGTAGACTGGGAGACAACTTAATTGACCCCTCTGGATTCACGCCATGAACCCTGTGATAAGGTGCCGTGACTAAAACGACACCAGACCACCACGTGGAATGTCGAGTGCATGTGTCTGGCATTGGAGCTGTTGAATACGAGATACAGAGGTGAACTATAATAAGAATGCCGTTCACAGTATGTTCCTCTATTAGGTATGTTGCCAGAGCTTCCTGTGAGAGATCAAAGCATTTATTTTCCTACTGTTTGTGGACCACAGCAGTGTTGCCAATGATTAAAAAATGAGCAGAAAAGTTACTTTTCCCTCATGCAATCTGGAAATGACATCAAATCTTGCATCTGTACTTGCAGTGAGAAAAATAACTCCCATTCTCTATCACGTAAGTGTATTCTCGCATTTTATCCACTAGATGTCAGCATAGCTCCAGTTTTCAGCTCATCTTGGCCGCTGCTGGCCCAAAACCAACATCATGAATATACATCTTTGAGTCTCAAAAATATGGAAATCAAAAGATCACCTGAGGCTCACATCTGAAACAGTCTGCACAACCCTAAACCCTAAAGATGCCACTTTGCATGTTGAATTGCGGCGACCCAGAAAACGACAAACAGATGATCCATTTTATCATTTCCCCTGTGGCTGAAGCTATGCGGTGAAGTGCGCTGTCGGGGCACACGGGGGTGCATGAGGACACGCCGTCTCTGTGAAATGAGGCAGGGGGCGTTGTTGCGATGGCCTGAGGGTCCAGCATCGTCCAAACAGCTCTCTACTCTTTATTCATCTCCCACCCTGTAGTCCTCTCCTTCAACCTTACCATCTTCATCTCTCCCAAGCCCTCCTCCTCTTCTCACTCACCTCAACCCAACCTTCGCCTCTCTCAATTATTCCTCCTCTCCCTTCACCACCCCTCCCCTCCAAATCTACCTCTCTGCCCTCCCCGTCGCCTCTCCTCCTCCTCCTCCTCCTCTTCCTCCCCATCCGGCTACCCTCAGGGACTCGACATTCCCAGATGTCCGCCGACTCTTACATCACTGAGACAGCCAGGCTCTCTGCTGTTGCCACTTGGCATTTGAAAGCTGTGCATGCGTGGGACACCATCACATCCATTCAGCACTACTTGAATTATGCCAACTACTTGAAGATTCATCTGAGAACACAGCAGTAGAGTGAAACCACAAGGCTGCAGCTTCTGCAATATTTCTGCTATTTATTTCGGAGTACTTTTGATCAAAGATGAACATGTAATTCTTTAAACGAGTCTTGCAGACGTAGATATTTCACTTTGCACAGTAAATCCGCTGCTCTTATATCTCTTGTCACTTCCTTTGCTTTCATTTGCAGCATTATCGTGATCCGACAGAGCTATTTGTCATCTTCAATGCCGTCTGCCAAGTGAGGAGGTGTGAGAGGAGGATGAGGAGATAGATGAGCAGGAGGAGGAGGCGGGGAGGGCGCACACATGGAGGGCTCCATTAACATGGATTTTGGGCATGTTTAGTCAGTGAGAGAGAGAGAGAGAGGGAGTGAATAATACAAAAGCAACACATTGTCTGTTATTGTGAAGTGAGTTAGACTCGAGGGGAAACCAGATGCATTTTTACTCATGTTCAGTCATAAATGAAAAACTTTAAATAAACAAGTATGAGAAAATACGATTATATAAAAGATTAGAATAAGATTTGCCTCCTCTAAGTAAGGATGGGAATCTTTGGGAATGATACCATCCAATTCCAATTCCAATTCCTGAGGTCATGATCAATAATCTATTCTGGATACAATACGGACATCACTGGCACTAATCTTGTTCTCTGTGTGACAAGACACAATAGATTTATATGTCTTTGTAGCTCACAGCCACATGGAGAATAATGAGCTTTTGAGCGAACTGAACTCGATGAAGGTCACCGGCTGACGGAAACATTAATTATTCATTTGAAAATCTTAAATGCATAAATACTGACAGTCTTCGAAAAGATGAAAACTGCATAGAAATCTTTCAAACAAAGTCGTTAAGGGCAGCAGCAATGTTGAATTGCTATGAAATGAAATACTGTTGCAACGACTACCAAACTATCAGCATCCTTTTATATCATATCAATTGTAATATATGGATGCAAATGTGAAAGACTTGTACATGCACGCTTGCAAATATTTGTTTTTAAGGCACAGACATTCTTCTTAAATGTGAGTTCGATGAATATTTCATGTCCGACTGAAGTTGCGTCGTCTGGTTTCAGACAAACAATACAGCCTCAATTAGAGAGGAGGCGCTGCGGATCAATAATCAATTAATTCAGCCGGCAGAAGGGCGTGTGGACTGGGGGTGAAAACAGAGAGGAGAACTGTTAAAGCGTTGGCGTTCCCTCTCCATCCCTCTCAACCTCAATTTTGGTGGAGTTATCCTCGGGTGGCTTTCTGATCAAGGCCCAAACCACTGCGGAATTCCAGGAGACGATCAACCACATATGTGGGGTGGAAGGAGTTAATAAAAGCTTGAGAGTTGACCGGGCCGAGTGTGTGACAGTGTGAAGACAAGCTGTCGCCCTCTGTAAAAGCCCTCACTAAATCTGTCTGCATGCCATTTAGAGCAGCGGCCTGACCGAAATGTCAGAGCAACATTTGAAGGAACCATATAACACAAAAATACACACACACTCTCTCTCTCTCCTTCTCTCTCTCCTGGTGTCTCTCACTCCTTTCTGTGTGATGTCGGCTTTACAAAAGGCGTTAAATTGCGCAGACTCATTTCCAAAAGCCCCCAGGCTCCGAAAATGGCGACTATAATGGGAATTGAACAAGGGGAGGGGTTGGGAAAAGCTATTGTCATCTCACATGTGTGTGTGTATGTCGCTCAACCCCTTCAAGAACATTCTAAAGCCTAAAGATATACATTCGCGATGGGCGAGGCTGTTAAAACGCCATTAGCAACATCCACTTTGGCTCCCGTCTCCTTGCAAAAACAACAGCTTCCAATGAAAATTTTATGATGGAAATGGCGAACGCAGCTGAAAAATGCGCCGTTTATTTGGGTAAACAGGTTTTGTCTCATTGTGTTTGCTGTAATATACGTGAGATAACAAGTTGTAAACACACAAATCAGCATTATGCGCCTGCCGGCTCTTTACAGCAGAGAGGATTTAGGGTTTGAGGACAGAACGAGCAGATTTTTGGGTGATTCATCCTGCGGGTTGGGAGCCAAGGTAAATTGTGTCGTGTTTTGTATCTTTGTAGCGTGTGTGTGTGTGTGTGTGTGTCTGTGTGCTTGCAGCTTTGTGAAGGCTGAAGTGTCTGTTTGCCAACTAAACGGTGTCTGCGCATGTGTGGGTGTCTGAGTATGGGTGTGCGAAGGCATGAAGGCTACGATGTGTGTGTGTGTGTGTGTGTGTGTGTGTGTGTGTGTGTGTGTGTGTGAGTGTGTGTGTGTGTGTGTGTGCCTGCGAGATGCATATGTGTGTGCTGGTGTATTATATGGCTGTGTGTGGGCAGTTGGGATTACACAAAGAGGGCGCCATATTGAGAACCAGCATATTGTTGGCAGCCGGGCTCACACGAACAGGTTTCATAATGGAACCCTCTCTCTCTCTCTCTCTCTCTCTCTGTCTCTCTCTCTCTCTGTCTCTCTCTCTCTCTCTCTCTCTCTCTCTGTCTCTCTCTCTCTCTCTCTCTCTCTCTCTCTCTCTCTCTCTCTCTCTCTCTCTCTCTCTCCCTCTCTCCCTCTCTCTCTCTCATATACAGCATATCCATATTGTTGGTAAAGTTGTTAATTATGAGCCGATTTTGCAGAAATGTGGCGACAAGGTGGGGAATGGCGGCTTGTTTGGCTCTATTTAAGATCATCATCCTGTCCGTCTTTTCCTTACTGGGATTTGATCACGTTTGGCAAATTCTTGTTTTGCAAAAAACGAGCGAAAACAAAGCATGATGCAGCTCGGCAGAATCCACACTCGCCGTGTCCCTGTGTCACCTCTCCTTCCCTTATCCTTCCCCCTCCCACTGCTGTGCCCCGGCGGTAATCCTTCTGGGTCACGGATTGCTTGGCGTAACGGTGGCACAAGACTCTCCGCCCCACTGTTCCTCTGCACACACAGACACACACACACACACACACACATTCACACACGCACACGCATGGACAGACAAGGCAAAGATGAGGAGACATGAAAGGCAAGATGGAGCAGGACGAGAGGCCGGAATGAAACAGATGGAACTGAATGGAAAGAATGAAAGAAAGAAGAGAAGGAAGAGAGAAAAAATAATGAAAGAAAGAAATAAAGAAGGGTCCTGTGCTGAATGGATGGACGACAGTAAACGGGGATTCTATAGGACGTGAAGGACGAGAGTCGCAGGAGAACGAGTGATGGGGTGCACTTTGCCACCGGGTATGAGCTGACCCTGAGTCTGATCGATTTTTCCTGGAGCAGCTCGTCTGCCTTAAATCATCAGCTTAGGTGTGTGTCCCTGTGTGTGTGTGTGTGTGTGTGTCTCATTCTGGGCCCCATTCATGCAGTGTGTTCCATCCAGGGACCTTTTGTCGCCGCACACATGAAATCGAACTCGGATGCAGATGTTGGCAAACCTTCCTCAGGGATTTAAGGATGAAAACACAGGCAGGAGTGGTAAACAAACGGGTGGAATCATCTGTGAAAGCCACATGAAGCTGACCTTTGACATAAATGATTTTGTTATTAAAGTGTGTTGTGACATTCAGCTGAGATGCTCTCATCCTGTCCCTGCTTCTGCGCCTCTTGTTGTGTGTTTGTGTGTCACCTTCCTGCAGACTGTCTGTCAACAGCAGTCATTCAAAGATAGCCCCGCCCTCCCCATCACACCCACACACACACACACACACACACACATATACACACATGTTTGCACACAGACACATTCAAGTCAGTGGTCCCCTGGGTCTGATTAATGCTCTCACTACAGGCATCCCTATGGGAGATTGCTCACATGCTCACACATTACTTTGGCCTCTACCTGCATCCTATGAACACACGCGCTCACACACACACACACACACACACACACACACACACACACACAGACACACGCACGCACGCACGCACACACGTGGATGTGCATCTTGCCATGGTAACACACTCAAAGTGCAGCTCTTCTCTTCCTCTCTCTCTCACTCGATCTTGACAACAACAACAACATTGAAGCTGCTAACAATGTGTTTTCCTCCAGAAGTAACAAGACAACGGGAAAAGACAATTTTCTATATAGCAATATGTCACCTCAGCGAGTGTGGTAGTATCTCTGTGCGTGTTAGTGTGTGTTAGTGTGTGTATGTGTGTGAGAGATTGCACCATACTTTCACAGTGCATTGAAATGATATGGTGTCCTGGAGTAGATTATTCAGGAAGCAGTGTGTGTGTGTTATGAGTTGCTCTGGAGTTCACTGCAGTTCACTGGATGTTGTGGAAGTTGGGTGAAAACTAATCGCGACGCGGCTGCACACGGGCGATTAAAGTGCACGCCGTGTTTTCAACCCAATCACTCGCTTTAAATTGTTTACAGTACAATATATATCATTTTTATGAACAAACACAGCGGTCAGACATCGTCATTCTTTCTTCTAACACACACTTAGATATCTGTACTGTTGCACCTATGACCTGTAATGCAGCTTCTTCTTCTACAATTTGGACATTTTCAACAGGATTCCAATAGAGCGGTGAACTGAACATGGGTAAGTGCCTATTTGCCTCATTCGAAGAACAAGAAGAAGCAGAAGAAGAGTCCAATTGCCGATGACCATTACTATTACTTTGGCGTTCATCCATCTGGCACCGGCTTGTACATGTGGGCTGTAGCAGCAGTAAAAAATAAAAAACTTAAATAAAAAAAATTCACCTACGGTAGTTAATCCACATTAGTGACCCCTACAGGCTGGATTCTGCATTACACTCTGGAGTATGTTACATTTGATTGTCAGAGAGCTTGTTCCAGTTTCTGTATTTAATTTTAGGCCGTTTTGTATTCAAACGATCACCATAGTATCAAAGGAAAGAGAGGGTGTTTCCATGCATAAAAAGGATCCAATTGGGAATGTTGGGAAAGTCCTTTATGCATCACCAGGATGCCCCAGTTTCTCTTCCCTCACAGAGCTTTAGTAATAGGTGGGAGCCTTAAAGAGACAGTAACTCTAATGACAATATTTTGAGCAAGTAGAGCCATAAATCTATATATGTATCCTTTAAAGAAATGTTCAACTTGACATGTCTTTGTGAGCGAGAAAAGCTAAATGAATGGGTAAGAGCTATAGGCTATAGGTATAGGTATAGGCTCTATGGTTACCACAGTAACACCGTCTCCGATGAGCCGTGCTGATCTGCTCACACCACAGCAAACATAAAGCAGGTAGGAACTGTACACAGCACCCAGAATGCATCACTTAAAACCTCACCACGTCAAACGACACACAAACACAAACATTCCACGTCTTTCCCTCTCGCAAAGACTTACAATAGTCTCTCTCTGTCTCTCTCTCTGTCTCTCTCTCTGTCTTTCTCTCTCTCTCTCTCTCTCTCTCTCTCTGTCTCTCTCTCTGTGTCTCTCTCCCTTTGCGCTCTCCGCTAACAAGGAGCGAGCAAGGGGAAACAGGCCTGTCATGGTTCACCAGTCATAGGGGCTGGTGAAATGTGAGTGGATGGGTGTGTGCGCGCGCATGCATGTGTGTGTGTGGCATGCTGTGAATGAGAGTCATTTTTTTCTATGTGTGTGCGTGTGTACAGTACAGTACAAGAAAACGAGCCAAGGAGGAAGAATGTTGTAATGGAATGGCGAGTCTGTGCGTGTATGTGTGTGTGTGTGTGTATGAGAGAGAGAGAGAGAGAGAGAGAGAGAGGGAGTCCAGTTTTCTTCATTGGCTTTTACATCAATTGATTTTGGTGTGAGTGACAGGCGAGAGGAAACAGCACCTCAGCCTGCTGCTGTCAGCTTATGTGAATAACTGCCTCTCCTCTCTCTCTCTCTTTGACCTCCTGTCATTTTACCCTCTCTCCCCCCCCCCCCACACACACACACACACACACACACACACACACACACACACACACACACACAGACACACACACATTTCTTCACCCTCACACTCCTTTTAATCTCTCATCCTAAAACATTTCCAACATCTGTCAGTCAGTGTTTTCTTTGCAATTCTTGGTAACCTTTGGTGAACTCTTACAGGTTAGAGGGGCAGGGATGTTTTGTGTGTGTTTGTGTGTGTGTGTGTGTCGGGGTGCTGTAAATAAGCAGTTTATTAATCAGAATGCAGAAAGCTTGTGGGGAAATGATCTTGCTTCCTGTCATCACTCCATCAGATAAAACGTATCCTAATGGCACCTTGTTTTTAAGCGGAGCGAGATGGGGGCGGAGAGTGAAAAAAACACTTACAGTGAGGGGGGGGGGGGGGGGCTGTGTTGCCATGGCGACTGCCTTTGCATTTTGAATCGGTAGAACGGAGATGCTAGGATTTTTGCACCCTTCACTTGTACTTCCTCTCTTTTTATTTCGGTCACAGTCACAGATACAGTACAGCGCGCGCACACGCGCACATGCACACTCGCAGGCACGCACGCATGCACGCATGCACACTTCTAGTTAACACAGCCTGCCACTTTTTCCCTGTGGTAAAAAAGCATAGATGCTAAGACATAAATTAGGCACCCAGACTTACATTCAATTATTTTTTCTTGTATAGTTTACTGCAGCTGTTCCAGACAGATTAACGAGACGGAGAGAATACAGGATGAACCCCCCCTACACACACACACACACACACATTAGCATGTTGGACAGAGGTGTTGCGTGATTGGTAGTTATTCATCCTCGCTGCCCTAAATGGCTGTTGGAGTGAGTTCTCGTTGACATTGAGTGTGTGAATGGTGCATTATATGTTTGAGAGTACTCAATGCTTTACTGTGGATGGAATGCTCAGCTAAACCAGATCTTTGCCATGGCAACACAAATCACGAAATGATTATGTTATGTCTGTTTTCTATGTTTTCTATATTGTTCCAAATTCCAGGTTCAACACTTTTAAGTTAACCTGTGACACCCGAGGAAACGTTTGGACGGGGATTTTGTTTGCGTGGCTCTGAAGAGAGGAGGGATGGAGAGAAAGGAACGAGGGAGAGAAAGGGGGGGGGGGTGCATGGGGTGTGTTCCGTGCATCATCACATTTGCTATCCTTGCCAAACGGGAGGACGGTGACAGCACGCTTCACCGATACGTGCAGAGGGTTTCCACAGATGCCCTCCCCGAACCCCCCTCCTCTCCCGTCAGTCCATCCTGTCTCTTCGGGTCCCTCCCTCTCATTTCTGCTACACCTGCCTCCGCCCTGGCGTTAAGAATAAATGTCAAAGGGCTAACAACCCCAGCAGTGCGTGTGTGTGTGAGTGATCGCCACGTGCCTGTTACAAATGACCGGCGCTGTTTGCAATTTGTCGGGATTCGCCCATGGCTATGCACGCCTACCTGACTCACCCTGCACAGGCAGAAGACAAAGCCAAACACACACAAAGACCCACACTCACACTGGAACATCACACACACTACATGATGGATGTCAGCATAGGCTAGATCTAATATTGTGTACAACAGATTAAAGCTTGATTTCAGAGAGAATCATCTATATGTTCCATTTTTTGGATGCAAACTGATCATCTCTGGATGTTACTTCACTAAATTGCATTGAAAATATCTGCAATGCAGGAACAAAGATCCATTTTTTAATGTCAGCTACTACTTTCAGTGTAATGCAGCGTTGTGTTTGGGCTGCTGAGGCTACAGGTATTGCGTGCATGCAAGCTTACAGAAGCAAGCGTATAGACTTGCATGCATACATCGCCCCAGCATATGTTTTCATGTTTTCCAAGTGGAAAATGATATTCCAATTTTTATTTTTTCGCCGCGTTTGGATGTTTGAGGGAGCGCAGGCGGGCGGGCCTGCTAGGCTGCTGTGAGAAGTGGCACACTCGGATCATTAATCAGACTCGACGGCGCGGCGGGTAGCAGGCGAGCCACGGGAGAGCGCTAATGCATGCAAATGTATACTCGTTTTGGGGGCAGGTTGAGCCAAGGACAGAATTGAGAGAGAGAGAGAGACCAAGAGAGAGAGAGGGAGAGTGAGAGGGAGAGAGAGAGGGGTGAAGGCCTGTTCCCTCCGTTATGGTCCAGTACAGCTGAAGCATGAACATGTTCTACATCAACATGACAGATGAGAAAAGGTAGAACAAGGCAGAGAAAAGGCATTCACATGTGACATGCTGAGATCTTGTTTCGCTGTATGATTCGCCCCGGCTCGATACGTGATCAGCAGCATCATTATCTCTACTCAACCTTTGTTCTGATCGTCAAACAAGCCTCTCTAGCGAGACTTGGGGTAGATTTTGCACCCCTAACGTTCTGCCAAGCGAGGGCAGAGCTGTGCGTGTGGTGCGTGGCAGCCTTTATTATTCCGCTCAGAGCTTCGGTGTCATTATGGCTGGAATTGAACCTCGGTGGCGACAACCTTACATTATTCTCTGAGGAGAGACGTTAACAAAGATGCTGTATTTGGCGCATCTCTCAGATCTCACATATAGCTTTTGTAACCATTTGTTCCCTTTTGAAGATGAAATCAAATACATATAAAATTATTAATCTCATCTGTTTCCAATCTAGGCTTCCTTATATCCTTCCACACACACACACGCGAAATCCCATCATTACCACTGTACAGGTGGGCCTCTCCCAGGAAAACAACAATCGCTGGGACTCATTTGTTGTGGCTCAAGCCTTCACTCCTTCCTCCCCTGGCTAGATGGAGGGATGGATGGAAGGATGAAAGGATGAAGGGAACAAGCCATTGTATTGCTCTTGCAAACAGGCCATTCAGAGAGCATTCCCAGCGGATCAGAGCTTTTTCAAGGTTGTGTCCTACTCTGCTTGCTGCCTCTGTAAAACATGTGTGCGTGTGAGTGTGTGTGCACATGCCTGAACACACATATAGTCCTCTGGGTCTCAATAACGTTCAGTCAGGCTGATATCTCACCCCACACAGATATACTGCTATACTGTGTGTGTGTGTGTGTGTGTGTGTGTGTGTGTGTGTGTGTGTGTGTGTGTGTGTGTGTGTGTGTCTATGTGTGAGTGTGTAAGTGTGTGTGAGTAGACCAAGTGCCAGAGGTTCCTGCAGAGGCTCTCAGGTCAGGTTTGGAGTCAGCAGCTGTTGGCTAAGAATGTTCTCTGTCCTCACTTTGCTGGCATGTGAGCTAGAATACACGACAATAACATTTTTCTGTGTGGGAATGTGCTCAGACTACCATACTGCAGATATTTGGCATGTAATGATGATGTAATGTAGTGATACAATACTGTTTACTTTCAGTTACTCTCAGTGCAATCTAGTCACACTCACAAATCGCTCTGTTTTATTTGACCTAAAGTGTGTTGCAGATATATGACAACGTTCCCTTGAATGCAGCTGTGCTGTCACAAAACCTGCTTACACCAGGTTTGTTTCGCTGCTTTGTTTAAGAGGAAATTAATGCGGCAGACTTCATTTCTGTGCACAAACTGTTCCCTCCGTCTCGGCACTGTTAAGATATATTATTCCGTTCCGCACCGGCTGTTTGCATTGTTTGTTATTCAAGCAAGAAGCGTATGGAAATTGGCCTGAAGGATTTCACAGGATGGCAAATTGCGTCTCCAATCAATGCCAGGATTCAGCAGAAATCTATATAAGCCTTGTGCGCAAAATCATGTTTTTATAGATTGGAGCAAAAGCACTTACAAACAAATCAGACAAAGCAAAGTAACTGCCATTATTTCTTTACATTGTAAATATGTCTTCCAGGCAGAAATGGTGAAGGCAGGGGCAAAACAGCAGGGGAGGGGAATTAATTAACAGAAAGAAAAGTGTGAAAATAAAACAACAGCCTCCCTTTGTTGTTACATTAGACATCTCCTCGTCGTGATGAGGTTGCAGGGATTATGTTGTTAAATCCCTGAATCGCTTCCCTCTGATCCTGAAGGCGCAAACACCATCTTACGGAGATATTGTTGTGCAGACAGACTTGTACACACACACGAACACACACACACACAGACACACACACATGGCATAGACACACAGACAAATGAGGGACCCTGATCTTTCCAATGTCCCCATGTTCTTGATCAAGGCACTAGACTGTCCACTGCTTGTGGTAGTTAGTGACAAGTGATGTCTCTTCATCCAGAGGCTCTTTTTCCAAGAAATAGTTTTTTCTGTCCACTGACATGATTTATGTGGTTATTGTTTCGTTATTGTTTCTGCATTCCTATGCTTATATTAAGATCTCAAAGAACGAAAGAATTTAAATATTTCCATATATTTGCAATCCACCAAATTCCGGGTCCTGAGACCCTGCGTCCTCATATGTGGACATCACATTTTTTCATCCCCACACCTTTTACATCATTGTGCCTAACTTTAACCTGTTGTTGTCATGCCTGGACATTTTTTAGCTGCCCAAAAGTGGTATAAATACCACTTCCCAAAGTGGTATTTTGCTAGAAAAGCAAGATACTGCATGTGTTCATTATGTCTATGTGTTCATATGTAGTACACATATGATCACATGCTTCTCTTCATTTGTTTTGTACTTATTAGGTCCCACTAATCCCAAATACAAAAGAAAAATAAAAGAATGCCTACAAAATGAAGGTCTCAGGAGGTTAAGACATATTTTCACCAGGGTTACTTAGGTTGTAGTAATCATCATTTTATCGGGAGGAAGGATCCATATAGTTGAAATACATGGGGCTCAAGTTTTAGTATAAACTATATCACTTTGATGACCTACAAATCTGACACATCACTTGCGCTCCCAAAAAAAATGCATTTGACTGTTTTTCCTCCATTTTCATCTCATTATTTTTTTTCTCTGGGTGTTATCGATCGCACGCACGCCTCGTCTGTTTCCAAAGGCTTTCCCCAAAGAGCTCATTAGCTATGAGGGCTTTGGCAATGTGTTGCATTAGCACTCAAAAGCGAGGAGCCAAAGTAGACATCTGATGTGTGCCATTTGCATGCTCTGTTTTGTCAGGTTTTAGCGCTCTCTTTTGAAGCGAACACTAGACTCACAACACACACAAACACGCACGCAAAGCAGCAACATCTAAAACCATGGATTTACAATCACACACAGCATCAACAATATAAAAATTATTCACAGTTACGCCAAATCCCACATTCCCAGTATTAATTAAGCTTATGAATAATCTAAAAAAGCTGAATTTCCAAGAAAAGACACTGAACAAGGAGATTGTTGAGTGCATTATTTCTTTTGTTATGTAACCTTGTTTACTAAGCTTTCACCAGAGAGCGACTGTTGCCTAGTGCTTTCAGAGCTCTGACTCATGCAAGGACATCTGAGTCACCGCAGTGAAACGGCTTTAAAATGGAATCCACAAATCCGTCCCTCCGTGTGGCCGTGCATCCACCTCTCTCACCTGACGGAACACTTTACTGTGTCACTACCTAAAACGGGGGAAACGCGCCAAAAAGATGCTGAAACAGGATATGAATTGATTCCAGGAATACCAAGCCGGAGACACGGTGTAATGCGTGTCACGCTGCTGGGATCGAGGGAAATGAAGCGGGAGACGATGCAAAGAGACAGGTTTAGATATTGTTCGGGTTCCGTCCATTAGCGGAGTGTTCATTGGATAATAAGACAGGGAGCCAGAGACTTTTGCGCAACATTCTTGCACTGCATCCACTACAGGTCACAATCTAACAATGTTTATTTGTTTGCCATGTAGACCGTATGGATCATATTGAATGCTAAAGATCTGCACTCTGTTTTTTGGTTTAGATGGTGTGTAGGTTGTTCTGCAAACCTGTCCACAACCTCCACGGTATCCAAAATAGTGCATCCACTCATTTCTCGGAATCCAATCTGAAAAAGGCTAAACTCAAGACCTGGGGCGGGACTGACTGGCTTGGATGAGGTCTTGCATGGCTTCTCCTTCAGGAATCATTCAAATATACTGTATTTAGTCAGGTAAATAGTACATAGCCGCCAATTCAGGCGTTCACACAGCGCTGATCCAGATTGACATGCAGTGAGTAAGCAGGTAAGGGTTCGAGTTCTTCACTGATCCTCTGTAGGACATTATTTGACCTGCCTGCTGGGAGAACGGAGAAGACGTAAGCTTAAAATATCTCCCAGGCTTGACACAGCATTGCTCCGGGTGCACTCTGTAATTACCAGCAGTGCAATCAGCAGACTCGTTAATTTCCCCTGACTGACAGCCACTGATGGCTCAATCGCAGAAAATGCAGTGGGACAACTTCATGAGGAAATGGAGCAGAAGTCCTCAAAGCTTTCTCCTCTCTCGCCGCAGTCAGAATAGTGCGAAAATCGGTGTAAACGCTGTTCTGTTCTGTCTGGCAGCCGTCGTGTCTATCTTTGAATCGCCTCTATTTGCTGAGGGTGAAAGTGATGTCAAAGCAGCCCACAGCCTGTGCCCGAAACCGGCAAAGTGTTTCGGGGTGAGCCAGCAGAATTGGCCCAGACAAATAGGTCGCTTTGGTTGTTTATGCCCGCAATTCCAAATGATGCATGTGAAACCAGGCGAGAGGGTGTTGTGTGCGTATGGGGACTGGAACCATGGTGTGGCACAGGTGCAACCACTAAAATAGAAAATGAGAGACACATTCACCTGTGATCATTCATTTATGAATATGCACAAAGCAAATGCATTTTTTGGCAGAGGCTGGTCTTCTGTCCTGGCAAAACATTAGGAAAACATCACAGAATGCTGCTGAATGCCACTGTGCGCATTCACTCTGAAGATATTTGTCTCTCTCACAGAACCATAATCATTTCCCCCCTACTGCTGAGCCATCGAGTTTATTCATTTCTTCTTCTCTCCTTTGTGTCTCTCCTTGTAAGCGTTTTGAAAAGCCTTAATGAAAATGGTAAAGCCTGCGTGACATGAGATAGTAGGCTGTAATATTCAGAACTATACTGAGGAAGACTCCTTTGTTGTGTGTCAGAGGGCACCAGCCAAGGGCGATTGAGCATGTGCCTGTTTGATAGTAGCCTTATCAACAGCCATGAACTTTAAACAGGCAAGAGTATGCGTTAAGGAGGTACCACAGAAACTGGGTCACCATGGCAACAGAAACAGAAACTGCAACTGCGCCCTTTCTCTCAGCCTCAAGCCCCAACCAATTAAATCGAGAAACATCTACAAAGTGTATGTTTTTTCATCCCAGGTCTGTTTCACTCGTGAATGTCTTTTTTCATTTAGTAAAGACCAAACACTTGTGCTTTTCAATCCAGCATGGAAGATGCACCTGTAACATTTTAAATGACTATATATGCCTATCCAAGCCTGGCCGTGGTTTTGTTTTTCATGCTCCGGGGGACATTTTTGTATATCCAGAGGGGAAGAAACCAGTGTGTCTACCCTAATAGCAAGCGGAACAATATAGTTCATCCACATCTTAACCAATATAGACAACCAGTAGGATTACGCTGGTGACGGCTCACCTTTAAATGCAGAACTTCCAGAAATGTGTCAGGGAAAGAGATGATGTTCCTGTACTAATTATGTTCATGTGTCACTATACAGCAATCCCACTAATCCCCTAATGTTCCGATTAATATCCCAAATGTGGCAACATGTGGACACTCTGTTTATCTGTGTGTGTGTGTGTGTGTAGGTGTGTGTATTTCTATGTCAGCGTGTGTGCTTGTGATGTTTTGCCAAACATACCCATGGAAATTAATGCAGCAGATGATGAACCACCGCATATGATTGCGTTGATCATTACGCATCACAGAGGTGACATTTACACCATGACAGGGAATGTGATGAGCTATCAATCTCACACACACGCACACACATACACACACACACACAACTCATACATATCCATCGAATAACTGTGCTACTCTCAGCTCTCAGCCATATCTGACTGATATTTGTAGCCGGGTACGCATCAGTGTACATTTACATGCGCCTCCTTCCATTTATTCCAGAAGCATCCATCAATTTAGCGTTCAATAAAACAGATGCAGATGAAATAAACCATTACGCACAAACACAAATCCATTATGAAAAAAAATGAGAGCACATCATTTCCAGATGCATCACCTGAAGTGTAAAACCTGTAAAGTGAGCAGAGTTTTAAAAGCGTTATCATTTTGTAAACTGGGGTGTTTCCTTCCGTCCTGGGGAAGCTTGGTGATTTGTTTTTTTTAACGCTAAGTTTTAAATGTTGTGCAATACATCATTTTGTTGGTGTGGCTGTCACTGTTTTTTAAATCATGGTTATTTTTATTTTAGAGAGAAATTTGTCAAAGGTCCCTGTTGTGCCTGAGGCCGACATCGTGCACTTCAGCTGTAACTATTTACCCGCTGCCACTGATTTCTGCAAGAAAGGCTACGGGGGGCTCAGGGAAACAACCATTATTATTACCAACCATTAAGTAAGGCCCTGCGTGAGGCTGTGCAGTCATATAATTGCCTTGAGCCTGATGGGATTGCACATTTCTAATATCCACTTCGACCACGTGGTGAAAAGCTAGAAAGCAGAAGCCTGTATTTGACTCTAAAATCGATAGTTTTACTTCAAAAACCTGCAGAAGCTGTTGTATTTTAAACACCTTAAGTGTCTGTTTTCCAATAACTACAACTAATTTTAAGGTCTCAGTGTGTTGCCTAATGCCCTAAAGTACTGGTATGTCTAAGCATACAGCATATTACTTTTACATTCATTTTGGAGTAATTACAAGCTTCTGTTAAGGAAAATATCCCCCTATGTGCTAGCCTAGCAACTGTACTGCTGCATAAACAGCGGTAAAGTTAGAGACTGATACTCGTGCATGAAGTCGGAGCTTCTCCTACACATTTGAATGCACCGTAGAGATCCTCTCTGTTTACCACTGGATCCTCATGCAAAGTTTTCCCATTTTAATGTCTCTGCACATGAAGCGCAAACAATGCAAAAAGTACTTGTTTACCCTTTAGAGCGTTACATAAACTGCCGGTGTGATGCTCAGGTGCTTGAATACATAATTACACTGCATCATCCGTCTCATACGAACATCCTAAACAGCTGTGAGTCACTGTGTTATGTCGAGCCAAGCTGTCTTTTCTCTTTCCTCGGGTGTCGATTAAGGTTCCTCTTGAATATTTTAAAATCGAGACCGTTGCCGCAAAAGAAGCAGGAACAATCCATTTGTCATGTCCCTTGCACTACAATTCATTATGGATCGCGCACTGGACGTCACAAAAGCACCAATTTCTTATAAGGGTCCTCTTTTCTCTGTTTTCTGAAAAACCAATTTTCAGAACATAATTAATCTTCAGAGAGGGCGGGGGTGGGGGGGGTGAGGGGGTTTGTGCTATTTAGTGAAGGTGGGACTCTGTCTTGTCTTGTTGTGGTGGAAGTTAATTGAATATAGGTGATGCTTACAAAGCCAAGGAATCTGAAACCTGGTCATTTAAGGTCTTTAAACTTCTACCAAAAAAAGGGCATTTAAGGGCAGATAACGGCAGTGTCTTGTCCTTGCACAAAGTTTAAATGAAAGGGAGAAATGGAAAAGGTGTTGCAGTAAACACTTTGCCGGTATTTTAAAGCATTTCATATTAAATCCGCTGCAATATCTGCAATCTGACATCATAGACAGACTGAGATTCAAGATCTGCATAGGTATTTGTAATAGATGGCAGAAAGGACTGAGATCAATGAACCCAATTAACACACACATATACAGCGCACAGCTTTTAGAAATTCATAAAGCGTTTGTTTATCGATTTGCTTTTTGTGAGGGACTAACACCTACACACGCACATCTAAAGATTTTACACCTCGGTGCTGAATTATGAGAAGTGATGGGGTTAGACTTTTTAGTGTGCAAAATACTTGCAAGTTTATTCTCTGATTCCTGGCAGCCAATGGTGCTTTACCTCAACTGATGGGATGAAAAGTCTCTTAAGGTAAAAAGGAACAAGAGAAGAATAGATAAGTGGAAAGCAGACACTTATTCAAGCTGAAAGCCTTTTGAAAACACACACAAGCTGGGTCGCTTTTGATGGTTACAGGCACTATCTTTAAAGTTAAGGTCATTATCAGGATGAGGAGAATCAGACTTAATTAAGTCCCGACTATAGCGTTGCCAACATAGATGATCAGCTTTGATCAGATTTGATGTTTTCTGTCCTGAATGAGGCGTCTGTAGCAAGCATGTGGTCCTCCAGGGCAGCCACAGAGATCAGACAGGACTCACAAAAACTGGTGTGTGTGTGTGTGTGTATATGTGACAGAGACAGATTGCCAAAGAGGCAGCAGGAGGGAGAGAGAGAGAGAGAGAGAGAGAGAGAGAGAGAGAGAGAGAGAGAGAGAGAGAGAGAGAGAGAGAGAGTGTGTGTGTGTGTGTGTGTGTGTGTGTGTGTGTGTGTGTGTGTGTGTGTGTGTGATGAGAGCGCAAGAAAAGCGAGTGAAGGCAATGTGAGGCTATTCATCTCTCTGCTCAGAGCAGGTAGGTACAAAGGTATGGCAGCCTTACAAGGTCAATATTTTACTTTGGCTTGTGGGCTCTAATTAAATTACAGGCAAACAGAGAGATACGGAGCCCGAAACCCCCCACAGCTTTGCAGCAAGCCAAATAATTTGTAGTATGAGCTGAAACATTGGCATGGTGTGTATAGTTTGTGTGTGAGGCAAAGAAAAGTGGTCGGTTTAGAAATAGTCGTAAGAATCCTACGTGGAATGCTTTTTCCGTGCTTAACCAAACAAAGAAAATGGATGAGGAAAGCTCGCAAAACACCCAAGGCAGCTATTATTTCATATAATGTATCTTGTCTCGTGTCTTTATTGGCATCTTTATACAGGATGTTTTGACCTTGCTCAGGTCGGTGCTTCTCGTTTTTACTTTTCTATCTCTTGCACTGATTTATATGTGAGTGACCGATTTAAAGATGCTGCTTAAAAATGCTGCTTTTATTTATGCCTCAGATCAGCCATGTGTGCCTGTAGCGTGCCGTGGGGTTCTCCACTCCCGCTTCATGCACTCCACTCCCTGTTTAGATGTGGGTGGCAATGCAAGAGGTGTAGTGAGTCGATTCTACCCGCTCCTTTTAGAGTCCTGCTGTGGATCCTTCCATGTCCATCAGGACTGAGAGAGAGACCTTGGCGGCTCTAACGAGGATATTTGCTGGAACATCAAAGAACCCAAGTCATAAATTGATACATATTAACTCTTTATATAGGGTCCACCTCATTCCCTCAAGACACACCTCACACATTTTAAACCCTACTCTAACCCAGACTTGTGTTTTCGAGGAATTATGGGATTTTCAACAACAAAAAAGAAAAACAGAAGTAGCAGTTGGATTATTCCAAAATGTAGACATATATTTGAAATAGATCACATAAGGGAAGCAAACTGGGGCTAAGCAGAGCGTATTTCTCCAACAGTTTGAATTGAAATGTTAACAAAGAGCCAGGGACAGCTTGATTTCTATGATTCTTGTCTCCAGGCTGTATTGTAATTGTTCTAATGATACGTTTTGACCTTGACTGAGCCTCAATACACATCAACATGGATTTGTCTTCAGTGGGAATATCTCTCACAAGAGCTGTTGATGAGTTTGACTGATGTAAAATAAGATCAGTTGTTTATAGCAGGGCCCGAGGGGGGAGGAGAGGAAGGACTGACAGCCTGTCAGCCTAATCTCCACCAACAAGGGGAGCACTGTCACACATCTGCCTGCAGAGGAGGATGGATGCTCCCTGTCCATCTCCAGTATTTTCTATCATAATGGTAGAAATTGTACGATGTTTACAGAAATCCAATTTATTATGGAATGTTTAAACCTAATGAGCTATGGCCAAGTTTGTGATTATTGTGTATACACAGAATTAACTGAAGATAAGTGAACCTTAATTCACTCTTAATCGAGTCTCCTAATTAAGACGAACAACCGTGTTTACTTATTTGTGAAGTTTATTTTTATCTTGTATTATTTATTTATTCACTGATGTAGGTGTTATTAATGCTTGATTGATTGAGATGTATAGACAATTACTATTCTTCATAATATTACTTTTTTATGTTCTCTTATGTGTTCTGATCATTAGATCATTTTGAGTTTTTTGTTGATTTCATTTAATGAATCCAAACTGTAGCAGTTACATTTCTGTGTCACGTCACCAAAAACCTGTGGCTATGAAGTGAATAGAACCAATAGGAACACGGGAGGGCTTAGAGGAAAGCAGCGATGCGATTGGCTGAGCGAACCATCCGCTCCGTTGTTGCTATCAGCTGACTTTGGCGCATGCGCTCTCGCAACCCGGCAGTAAAAACCAACGCTGATGCACAACATGGCTCCTGAACGTCAACTCCCGCACGCCGTGACGGCTCTCTGCCTCGTCTTCCTCTCTCTCATCCCCCCCGCGGAGGCGTACGACGCGGGCGACGCCCTGGCGCTGGTACTGGGGACCGTCGTGACCGTGGTGGGCTTCTGCGCCTGCATGGGCTGGTACGCACGGGGACGGGACGGACGGCTGTGATGGACGGGGCTCCGACACGGATCTGGAACCAAATAAACCGTAATAGAAATGTTACCCTGCGCCGCCCCCCCATCCTTGACCCTGATCTCCTGTGCGGGACTTCAGACTGGTGAGACGTGTGCCTTATTGGATTAAAGTCGTCAGCTGTGACCACGTTGGCTGCAGATGGAGGAAGGGGAAGCAAGATCCAGGAAGTCCCTAAACAAGAGCTATAGTTCCCTTTAAGGACCAAAAAAAAGACTGCTGCCACTACTGTAAACTGTCCTGTGCGTGTGCGTGTGTGTATTTCCCTGTTTTGAGGGAGATCACTGTGTTTTCCTGTTGTGTTAATGACTGCAAACTTGTGCAACAAATCACAGTTGGATGCAAAATGTCAATGTGGTTCAATACTGAACTTTCTTACTAATAAATCGCTTTATCTGAAACACTTCTCAGTTCATGTTTGGATTCTGGAATCATTCAGCCCATCTTCTGAACTTTAGGAAGGAGGCAAAAGGTGCGTTCAGGATCAGTATGTGCATGAAAGGACTGTGTTGGTACTTCTTTTAGATATGATAGATACTCACTTAAAAATGCTGTTCATTCAATATTTCTGTTTTAAAGTTAAGACTTTAAAACAGACAACCTAAGAACATCAGCTCTCCAAAGCATCAGTCTCATCACTGAGCCATTGCATACAAATAGGCAATACTTAGAAATAAAATCACTTTAACAACCTTGAGGAAATATTTGTCTCTCTGTAAAGAATTGGATCAACATTGACAAGACTCTTGCAAACATGAGTGGCTATTCATTCTTGGTGGGAACACACACAGCTTTTATGAATTATACTGGCAGTCCTTCGTCGTGTTTTTAGAAAATTATTTTTGCTTTGACTGCAATAGAACTGAAAGGAGCAGAGGTTCATTGTGGTGAAAGTGTAATTATTCCTTCAATCTCAATCCAGCAAGTGGGTTTGCAGTGATGCTATGTGCCTCCTTTTAATGCTGAATACATCACCTGGCTTTCTGATATTTGGCTGGCTGAGGCTAAAAAAGGAGCTGACTGCACGCTCAGCAAAATGCTTCATAATCATAAAATAAAGGAAATGTCCACACACATAACATACTGCGGCGTCAGAATGACATCAGTTGCCAGGGGTAACACAACTGTTCTCAAACATTGATGTTGGCTATTACTCCCTGTTTAAAAGCCATGTTAGATATGAACCTGTTGCACTGCTCTATATAATGCATGTGTGTGTGTTGTGTACATGATTTAACCATTGTCCCCTTGTAACACTTCTGGTAACATCACAGCTCTTCATACATGGTTCGCAAAACAAATCCTATAAATTTATCATGGCACCCGGGCAGAATGAACAACGGGGCACAAAGTGCTTGTCAATAATGCATAAACAGTAGAGGAAAGAGCTCTTCCTTGAGGTGAACCGGGGGAACCTGATTTCATCCTTTACAGACATTTCTGTACAATGAGGCGTGTAGAAGTGTCCACCTTAGATTTGACCCTATACCTGGAATACTAACTTCTTGGTTTGCATTCTGGCTTGTGCTCCATATAACATAAGTGAAACTAATAAGGAAACTATGTGTAAAAGTCAAAAATTTTAGTCTTATCCCCCAAACTTCGACATGTAAGTTACCATATTGCTTTTAATTTTCAAACCATGCCCATTATTATGTTCATAGCGTAAATGAACAGGGTGAGTAAATAATACTGATTTATGTCCTTTGTGACATGATATTAAAGCAGTGTGAGTGATTCAATTTAGTGACGTATACCTTTGGCATGAAAAGAGTCTGGTAAAGTCTCTTAATCAGGGCTGAAGGGTGGCGCTGCGTTACAATATGCTGCTGTATGTAACGCGTTACCGGCAGATGTGGAGGAGAGAGCGAGAGGGGAGGGAGAGAGAGAGAGAGGGAGAGAGAGAGGTGGAGAGAGGGAGAGAGAGAGAGAGAGAGAGAGAGAGAGAGAGAGAGAGAGAGAGAGAGAGAGAGACGGAGCTGCTGCTGCTGCAACAAGAGACAAGACGCGTCTTGGATCGCAAATAGGGATGCAGGGCGCATGCGCAGTAGGCTCCATTTACTGTATATTCGCCGTGGAGGAAAAAAGGGGGCAGGCAACAAATCGGGCTTTTTAAACTGCAAAAACCCTCACTTCTGCTATGTAAATAACCTCCGGGAGGGAAAAGAGAACGGATTATCAACAGGTAGGGCTTCGATTGATCTATTTACCCCCGCTGTCTGTCTCATTTTCGGCCTTGTCTTGTGTTGTGGCTCCGGTTCTGGTCCATCCGTATATAGCGGTTATACTTGAGGAATTATTCTCGTCGTAATGGACGTGCGGATCCGCTAAACTGCTCATCTTCACACCCGTCCGTCCACCGATCGGGATGCAACAAAGCAGATTTTTTTAATTTATTTTTTATTATCCTGCAATGTGTTTTCGACAGGGATGCATCGGCGTAGGCTGCTCAAACGCGCGTAAAACACGCATCCCAACGAGCGGCGGGGATGCGTAAAAGGCGTGAGTAGACACAAAACGACAACATTTACCCTTAATTAGATGTTTAAATTTCAACGCAGTGAGGAATAAAGGATGCGGAGCGGATCATCATCATCACACACACACACACACACACACACAGACCGCTGTCACCGCCTTGGCTTTCGCGTTGCCTTTACGTCCAACAATCATTCTCGATGCATCCATCTCCGATTGATGATCACATCCGCACACCATCAAGTGAATGATGTCGAAATGCGGGGGTTCGGTGATGTTAATCCACCCTAACCTATATATGTCTCAACTCTTTGTTATCAGTGATATCAGAGACGGTGAGAGAAATGGCTGTCTGAGTGAACGCCATCACTGGAACGAGGCTTATTAACGTTAAAGACGCGTAATCCGGTTCACCTTTAATCAGACAGAACCACGGATGCTTTATCGTGCGTGTGTGTCTGTCTGTGTGTGTGTTTGTGTGTGTGCGCGTCTTTTCTCCATTTTCCAGCGCGCACAAAGGCAGTGTGGTGAGTTTATCCGAGGCGTCCACTGCCTCGCATGAGCCCTCATCTGTTCTGCGGGCTTTAGGGTGTGATCAAGAGCTTATTCTTTCCGACTGCGTGTCTCTAAATGTCTCACAGTGCGCTAAAATGTCCAAAATCCGACCTGAGACTGTTTGTGGAACGCGTTTGAGGGCATAAATGCGTCGTTTTTCCAGCAAAACGCAATGTTTTTTTGTTACTGTGGTGCTTTTGTTGTGTAAAATTCCTAAAGCCAGTGAAAGGACACGTCACATTAATGGATTCATGCTTTATATTTAATCAAGATTCATCTGTCTCACTGCTTTAAAGACAGTGCACTGTCTGACTGCATGCCTCTGAACGCAACTGGCACATCTGTGATATAATGTGAGATAAAGTAATGCATAAACAACCCAGACTGGGGTAAAGAATGATTTTTATTGTTTCTCATTGATCGTATTCTAGAGTGAGCAAGTGCAGCTGTTTGTTAGTGACTGAACGCTGATGGGTGGATGATATTTTTCAGGGATTTTTTTCTAGGTGTGATGAGACAAAGGAACAAAGGATGCCTTAGAGGAGAGGTTGCCTACATGCCTGGAAACCTCTTCAAAGCACACCGCCAAATGGATCTAACGCCTCCCCCCGCCACCTCCAGATCATGATACTTGGCTGAAGCTGTTCCGCTATCTTTATGATCCCTCCTCCATCTATGGCGAACTATAGCCATGCAGGGGACCACACCATCTTGCAGAATGTCTCTCCTCTCGCCACGTTCCTCAAACTGACCTCCCTGGGCTTCATCATCGGCGTCGGCGTGGTCGGAAACCTCCTGATCTCCATCCTGCTGGTCAAAGACAAGAGCCTGCACCGTGCGCCCTACTACTTCTTGCTGGACCTGTGCGCCTCGGACATCCTGCGTTCCGCTATCTGCTTCCCCTTTGTCTTCACCTCTGTCAAGAATGGATCTGCCTGGACCTACGGCACGCTCACCTGCAAAGTGATCGCCTTCCTGGGCGTGCTCTCCTGTTTCCACACAGCGTTCATGCTGTTTTGTGTCAGTGTGACCCGCTATCTGGCCATCGCCCATCACCGTTTCTACACCAAGAGGCTGACCTTCTGGACCTGCCTGGCCGTCATCTGCATGGTGTGGACGTTGTCGGTGGCCATGGCGTTCCCGCCAGTGCTCGATGTGGGGACATACTCTTTCATCCGGGAAGAGGACCAGTGCACATTCCAGCACCGTTCCTTCAGGGCGAACGACTCCCTGGGCTTCATGCTCCTGCTGGCACTCATCCTCCTGGCCACACAGCTGGTTTACCTCAAGCTCATCTTCTTCGTCCACGACCGCAGGAAGATGAAGCCTGTCCAGTTCGTGCCTGCTGTCAGCCAGAACTGGACCTTCCACGGGCCGGGCGCCAGCGGGCAAGCGGCGGCCAACTGGCTGGCCGGATTTGGTAGAGGTCCCACCCCTCCTACTTTATTGGGCATCCGACAGAACAGCAACGCAGCGGGCCGCAGGCGTCTACTGGTGCTGGATGAGTTCAAAACAGAGAAGAGGATTAGTAGGATGTTCTACATCATGACGTTTTTCTTCCTGTCTCTCTGGGGGCCGTATCTGGTAGCCTGCTACTGGCGGGTGTTTGCCAGGGGCCCTGTGGTCCCCGGAGGCTACCTGACAGCAGCCGTGTGGATGAGCTTTGCCCAGGCTGGGGTCAATCCTTTCATCTGCATCTTCTCCAACAGGGAGCTTCGGCGCTGCTTCAGCACCACACTCCTCTACTGCAGAAAATCCAGGTTACCAAGGGAACCCTACTGCGTTATATGAAGCTTTGCTGTGGGTTTTTTCTCCTCTGTGTCTCTATTTCCCTGATTGATCTTGATCGGGGCTTGTTCCCGTTGTACAGCTCTCTCTCCCTCTTTCTCTCTCTCTCTCTCACTCTCCTGCTCTCTCTGTCGCTCTTCTCTTCATCCTCCGGTTTTCTCCCTGCTCCTCCTTCTCCTCGCCCCTCCTTTTTGCCGAGGCAGAAGTTGGGCCCGTCAATCACGCAGGCCCCTCGTCAAGGTGATTGAATACGAGATGGATCAAACGCGGGGAGGCTGGAGGGAATGGAAACGCGCAGGAGGTCTGGATCCCCTCCTGTGTTTATGTTCTAGTAAACAGACGTTGTGAAAGGCGCCGCCAACGCAGAGAATCAAAAAGTTGAAAAAATGAAACATAAAAAAAACTGGAAAAAAGAAGAAATGACAAAACAGTGAAAACTAAGGACTCAACCTTTTGCTTTGGATATTTTGAAGATGCGTAATTCCGTGACGTATGACATACATAAAAGACGTAAAGAAAAGAAAAGAAAAAAAATTGAACACAAAAACAAAGAAATGATTACCTCTCAAGGAATCACTGGAGATGTTTTACATTTGAAGAGTTGCACTAAAAAGAAGATGTAAAGATGCTTTTTTTTGGTCAACATGTTGCCAGTCGCGTTGCAAGGACAACTTCCTCTTCTCATTTTTTTCCCTCTCTTTTTTTTTTCCAAACTAAACAATGAATGCTTTAATTTGCAACAGACTACACAATCGCTGTAAGTAAGGCAAAACTTGGTTGACTGTTGGAATACACCATCACAGGAGGATGAGATGGTTTTAATGTAAGTGATACCTTTTTCATTTACGGGGCGGGGCTTAACGACGGGGGATTTACAAAAAAACGTGTGCTTTTTTTTCCGGAAGTTGCAAGTTGAAACTAGAAATGATTTTCATGTAGTTTTACGACCCATGCGTCCCTATAGTGTCTGGCATTGTTATTTTCTTATCACCTTTTTACAGTAAAAAAAGGAGGAGAAAAGAGGAAATGATGTTTGGATTATTGATAAAAAAAATGCTTTTTTGGACAAACTTGTGCTTAAAAAAGACATTGAAGAAGTAGTTAAATGTTTCATCATATCCATGTACCTAAACACTGACATATTGTTACAGTATTGCTGATGCCACTCCGGGTGTTCTTGCCTTAATGGTTATTATAATGTCATGTTTCTTGGTTGTCGGGTTCTCTTTCTTTTCCTTTCTTTTGACTCCATTCACTCCTGAAAAGTGGTTGCGAAAGGGGAGTTTTTTTCCTTTTCTTTTTCTCTACATCTCACATTTGACGTGCATGTCCCATTTTTTTTGAGAGCTGGTCCGCTCCCGTGAGCATCACAAAAAGGCCAAAACACTGAGCAAGCCCCCCGTTTTTATTCTGAAATGGTTTGCTACACCTTCCCCTCCCCCCACCCACACCCCATCACCCCATCACCCCCCCCCCCCCCCACCCCCACCCTAACTGAGTGCTCAGAGCACAGGGAACGTGTGTCTGTGTGTGTGTATGTGAGTATGTGTGTCTGCGCGCGTTTGTGTGGATCAGAACAACCGTCACTTCAAGACCAGAGCCTTAGTATGAAATCTTGCACAATTTGTAAAAAATGTTAAAGGAAAAAAACAAAAAAAGGACATTTAAGGCACACCGTCTTGTTTCTACTTTCCCTACATTTGCTCTCTACTGATTGTTTTCAATAACTTACTTTTCTCTCTTGTGGCCATTTTACTATTTATTATGTATTCTTTTTTGTATATTATAGATAGATTGTGTGTAAGTATGTGAGTCTTTCATTTTTGAAGTCCCGAATGTGAGTACAGTTTCAGTTAGGAATTGCATTTGCTGAAAGTTAACTGTGTAATCTGTTGCTTTTTTGGAAATAAAAACGTTTCAATTTTGCAAAGTGGTTCTGATCGCTCTCATTGGGGGAAGACGTCAGCTGAAGTCAAACCGTTGCATTGATTGGCGATTAATCAAATGCTCACTTGTGATTGTTTTAGATATACAGTATATCGTGAAAAATCGTGAACAAAATGGGTTTTGTCTCATTTGGTTTCATTACCGAGGGGGTAAAAAACATTTAAACCTGCTGTAAAATGAATTATTGGTTTTAAAGACAAAACTGTGGAAGGATTTCACACAAAAATGTCTCATGTTCATTCCAGTGCTCATTTGTAGGTAATCAAACGAACCAAATGTATCATCTTTGTCATTTGGGACCTCCTGTCAGTCCTATGCTAAAATGTGTCCTTGGATGTGAAGTGTATTTGTCATTATGATGGAAAAAGTCTCCATGAATATATTACAGATCTCTTTACCATTTTCCGCTTGTGTTAAAGGGGAATACCACTGGATTTCAGATTTCATACATGTGATTTCTATACGGGATAATGGCCAACCTCCCTGCTCGGTGGTTTGTCCCATCTTCTCTTGTGTGTGAGGTCACATTGATGCACATGTGCACGCAAAAGCAATTGGGAAAAATATGGAAATGAGAAGTGTCATGGTGAAGGTTTGAGGTCTGTCTTTCAAATATGTTTCAGTTCTGCTCCATGTACCTCGTGTTACACATTAGTGGCGTGTTCTGTCCTACTTGTTCACGCAAAGTCCAGCAAATCCAGATCCATAATCTGATATAGACCAGATTGCGCCTATTGATGGCCATAATATTGGAAAATCTCACAATGATGAAGGAAATTCCTGTATTGCGGCCCCTAGATCCAGATCCGGAGTACAGGCCACTCTTGCTCAACATTACAGATCCAATATGAGGCAAAGTAAAAGAATGATTAGGACAACAAAGCACATGTTTATTCTGGAATTAATTGGTATTCATCTAATTAGTATGGCAATGTCTGAATGTTAATGTGTGCAGTGTGTCCATGGAACAACTTAATGTATGATGTCATTTTAACACAATCACAGCTTTCTGCTTTTCCTGAAAATGTGCCTGTTTAACTAATGACCGTGGGTGGCGGAAAACACAAAATATGATGGCTGAATTGCTTGTAAACGTTTGCAGGTAATTACGTGCTGTGCTGTAGGTCTCTGCTGATGAGAAATACCATCCATTCCATTCTCCATCAGTTTTCATGATGAGCCGGGCAATTACGGCTTTGTTTTGAACATTGTTCATTTCCAAATTTGACCCAGAAACGACAAAGTCAGATTGTTTTGTTTGTTACCGTTACTGTAATGCCTTTTTGCCTTTATGTCCAAAACTGTATGAGAGGTAATTGAATGATGTATACTTCAGTTGCATTCAGCATATGCAAATGACAAATACTGTTGCGTTTGAGCACTTGTGTCCCATTTTCTCACATGTTGACTGCCCCAGTAACTGTATTTCTGTTGACAGGCAGATGGTGTTTGTGTGTGTGTCTGTGTGTGTGTGGGGGTGTGTGTGTTTCTCAAACATCCTTCCCCTCCAAGGTGCTGTTCAAACATCTCCAAACACATTGTTGATAATCACAGCAATTAAGGAGGCTCGCCGTCTAAGTCGCCCGAGCGCATATGGAACTGGATCTTTGCTCTATGTTGAGATCACGGAGGAAAGAGCGAGGATACGTGTGCGTCGTTTTCAGGAGGCAATTAGAACTCTGTTGCTTCCCCGTTGAATGATCAGAGGTGCTGCGTATAGGATTTTGGCTGCCAATCAATAACATAAGCGTCCCTAGCATGTCTTTCTCCTTGTGTCTCAGTGGATTAGAGGAGACAGTTTCTGTGGACTGCCAATGGTTCTGTGTAAGTCGCATCTACACTCCAGCCCTCATTTGCTCCGTATAATTCGAGTAAATACCATCTGTTGACTGAGACCCACTTGCATTTTCTAAAAGAAGGAAGGGAAGCTCATCAAACATGTGCCTTTGTGCACTCTTAAGCATTTTCTATTAGTAGAACGCATGCCAAAGCCTTAATTAAAGTGCAGTAAAGGTCTGTGGCGAGAAGCACTCAAATATGGAAAAGCTGGCTTGAATGGAAAATGGCGGACGACTCAATCTTCTGACAAAGCGACTCAGGGAAAAAGAAGACACGGATTCCGACCTGGCGTCACCTTCACGTATATGATTGTGTACCTGGAATGTGGGGACTGGAATTGTACTGAGTCAATGTGCTTTGATTTGTTTTGTTGAGGAAATTGCTTTGTAATGTCTTTCATGGGGCTATTTACTTACAATGATTTTGTACTTTGTATGTGTGTGGATGTGTTTACCCTCGCAAAAGCTACATTTACACTGTAGGACTTGACAGCGAATTCCGACAGACAGATTTACTTCCAGCATAAATGTGCTCCAAAACGGATCCGAGAATGTTTTGACTCCATGGTGTTTTTATGCTCACAAGGCAAGGAAAGTCAGAACTGGGTCACCCTGGCCTGTCTGGTGGTGTAAATGTAGCATGTGAGACCGGCATTTGTGATTTTAGTGGTAACAAAAAAACATGTCTAAGAGTTATCAATGTGCAGATCTGCACCTGTTCTCTCTCTAATGGTCTCATAGCTCTATGGGCAAACAGTGTTTCATAATGCTGCTAAAAATCTTTCTTATTGTCACTCAAAAAACCTGTTTTGTTCTTCTTTTTTTTTTGCTGGATGCCACTGTTTGATTCTGCCCTGCTCTCTCTCTCTCTCTCTCTCTCTCTCTCTCTCTCTCTCTCTCTCTCTCTCTCTCTCTCTCTCTCTCTCTCTCTCTCTCTCTCTCTCACTCTCCCTCGTATTCATAGTCCATTGTTCCTAATTTGAATAAACGCCTGTTATTTTTCCAAAGCTATTACATGCAGATAGCAAAACACAAAGCCACTAAAACGTGCGGGGACCCTTGTTCCGCAAATTCCGCTTCAAAAAACGGGCAACATACGACACGTTTAGCTACTTTTGATACCTCTGATGCATAATTGGTGCTCAAAAACAAACCTACCAGGCGTGCAAACAACGATTACGCGATGCCGACGCTCTTAGTAAAAACACATTTTCGATAGAGATAATGAAGAAGAAGATGGGTTCAAATGCAAGATTAGAGAAAGTGCAGTGAAATAAAATGGAGCGTGATGATGATTTCTGCAGCCTGGGGAGGGGGTCACCTTGGAAAAATATTGCTGTATTTATTATCACAAGAGCTATTTTGAGCCGTGAGGGGGTCTGAATACCAATGATCAATGAGGATGCCTGATCAAAAATATGTTGTTGTGTATGTAAGTAATTGAAGCTTCTTCCTCCGTGCAACGTCATAGTCTTCATCTCCAACACTGAGTGGGTCGTATAAAGAAACACCCCTGCTTTAAATATTAACTGATTAAATTTGACGACGGAGCTTCAAAAGGCTTCTACGTCCTGCATATTTAAAGAGTTGTGTGAGGAATCAGCAGGCTGGGTTGTTACCTCGAAATTTCCGAAAAAAGGGAGGATTCGGTCGCAGCTGTGGCGTTTTCGGCGTCATGCCCGTGTGCGTTTGAGAGTTTATGTGTTATGCTGATGTTTATTGATGTGAGAAATGTTGCAGTTGGCGGTTTATGTCCTCATTCGGATGGGAATTGCAATATTAAGGGAGGCTGGGTGGCTGTTTGTGCGTAACAAGCTCAGCGGAAATGAGTGTGTGAAGGTTCTCAGTCATCCTCATCATTGGATATCTCACAGTCTTGCAGTCTTTGAAATGTTTCCTCATTCATTTTCGAAATGTAGTTCTGATTCAGTTGGCGAGCATTCTGGACAGTCTTTCACACTTCTGGGGCTGGGTGGCTTTTGAGGACGCAAGGTGCAAATGGCTGTGTGATTGGGAGATGCCGGGATTCCAATGTATGCAGACATTTGATTTTGCGTTGAAGTGTATGCTTGACTTCAGAACACAACAAAAATGTATCGCCTAAATCTCTGTATGATCGTCAACAGCATGCCCGGTCACTTGTTTGCCAGCGTTTGATGCTTTGATAGCTGTGGTGCCTTTGTGTGACAGAGGGAACCGACGGGAATGTGAGTGTCTGTAGCACAATGTTATCGCACTCGAACTGTCGCTGCTGTGTTCAGGCTATTGGTCAGATTTTAAGCTCACACTGGTTCCATGTATTCACAGTTAAATCCTCTTCGTCTGGGTAGGAGGCGAGAGGAAACACGTGCACCGTTTTGTGGAGGCTAAGGATGAGTGATGGCGTCGCGGTTAGATCGTGCTGGACTTGGCCATTTTAGGACTTAAAACGCAACAAAGTTGGGAAAGCGCGGCGGCTGGGAGTAATCCTCCCAATGAGGATTACGCACGTTTTTCATGTTAGATTAAAACGTCCTGTGATATCCGAATAGAGGTGGATGACAAAACTATCAGCGTCGTCTTTTGTCGTAGCTTGTTCGCCAATGAGCGTGATGTCGCTCGCTTGCTGTGCAGATCTGGGAGGATGACCAAATCTGAAACCAAGTGGCCTGTATCTTTGCTGCGAGCGTGTTGATATAATCATCTTATCTGCCAGACACACACACACACTCTTGCATGCACCCAGACATTGAAAGAAGGAGATCCAGTCAGCAGAAAAGAGAGAAAACTATTTAGGTCACATGAAAATTGAACAGCAGTGTCATGATGGCTGCGGAAAAGCTTCAGAATGAGCGGGTTTGTCGTTTTTATGCCTTTGGTATCATGCTCAAATGAAACCAAGCTTGCAGGATAAACCAGTAAACACAGTTGCATCGAACAAACTAAAATATTCAGAAGCTCCGATCTGGCTTTACGCGGCTCTCGGAGCATTATAGGAATCTGCGGCGAGGGGAAACTCATGTCCTCGCTCTCGAGTTTGGCGGCGGGTGATCTGTCAGGATGCAAAGCCAAGCAGACGCGTATGTCGTGCTTATTTACAACATGTCACTAAGCGCTTACACGCGCTCACAGCAGGGAAGACCTAACCCCCCCCCCACCCAGAGGAGCAAAGCCAATAAATATTTAAGACATAGAGGCCCAATTGATGCATCCATAAGCAAAGTCAAAGGGAGAGGAGAGTTTTGCTTTGTCATTTTATTTATCCCGCATTTATCTTTTTTTGTCATGGTAGTTGGTGGGGGAAAAGGCATCTAAACAGGGTGATTTGTTCCCTCTAATTCGTCATGTTTTGCACTGAATCCAAGGGCTTTTCGACGAGGAGGGGATTTAATCCACTCGTTTCTTGTTTTCCAGCCTCTTCAGCACATTCTCTCTCTCTCTCTCTCTCTCTCTCTCTCTCTCTCTCTCTCTCTCTCTCTCTCTCTCTCTCTCTCTCTCTCCCTCCCTCTCCCTCTCTCCCTTTTTTATTTTTGGAAACGTCTCATTCTCGTGAGTCAGGCCTCACAATAACGCAGGAGGCAGGGACACAAACTCTTCATCTGAATGCACATAGAAAAACTAGAAGAGGAGAGGAGGAATAATTTGCGCTTTATGAATGTATAATTCACCGCACAGGTAATGGAGGCTCTTCAACCTCCCCACCCCTCCCCCTCCAAAAGAAGGGTCTCAGGATAAGTGACAGGCTGCAATTTCAAATGCTCAGACTGCAAATATAAAACTCTATGAATTTACGCTCCGTTTGTTCGGGGGGTAAAATCAATGTGATGATGCGGCCACATTTTTGGCATCCATCATAATTTGTCGAGTGCGACGTTTGACAGACGACACTGCGGTTTTGATCGATGACCGTGTCACCTGCGCTTCTGTCGTCCATTCGTTTGATTACAGCGCCGCGGAACAAAAAAAGGGTCCTCGCTTTAATTATCGTGTCACTTTTCTTCGCGTTTTTATCAACTCAATAGAGTTGCCACGGGAACAGCAAATGCTTGTATCATCCTTGAGGCAGAGCAGGTTTCCAAACTGAATTCTTGTGTTGTTTTTTTTGTGCTTATTTTCTTGTTCGTATCGCTTGCAGAAGTACATTTGACTCAGCCTTTGTGTCTGATATCAAAAGCTCATGTGGGACGAGGATGATTCATCTTTTTATGCTAATTATAGAGATAACCTGCTGTAACAAATCATTGTCAGTGCAGCACAAAAACGGAGGGCTTTTGTTGTGGAATAAGGATGTATTTCGCCTATAGGCAAATGCTGAGCGTTAAACCCTCTGAATGAGTTCATTAGTTTTGCAGTTGTACTCGACTTCACTGCTGCTTGTAACACTTAAACAGAGAGAATGAGCTCTGTAATGCCTTTCATCCGGCCTCTCCGTGGATCCTATGTCACCGACAAATTCAGCCGCGCTCCTCCAGGCCCCAGGCAGGCGGTTTAGTTTAGATTAGGCATTTGTTATGCATATATGTGTTTTTTTTGTTTTCAGCGCCATCCTGATCTCTCTAAAGTGGTGTTTCAATACACAGCAAGCCAACAGTGTGCCTCAGAAATGAACATTTTGTACTGTAAACACGCTGTCAACACGTTGGAAAAGTAATTTTCTCGCTTTTGTGTGCTGGAGATTCAATTTTCCTCTTGAAGAATTATATTTACAGCATAGATATACAATAGCCTTTTCTCTCCACGTCTGATTACACTGCCACAATTTATGACCCCAACACTGCACTGCAGCCACCGCACACACAGTGTTTACAGCTATATGCCTACTCTATATCTTTATAGTGTAATACAGTTGAGCTTATGTATTGTTGATGCCAGGTAATATCATCAATAAGAGCGGGGAATTACTTATCTTACTGTTATATATCATCCAACTGGGAATATTTTGTATTTTGAGATTATTAAAGTTAAAATAAGACATCTATCAACCATTATTATCTAGAATCTATAGGTGCCTAAAACAGCTTGGCTTTTCAGGAGCGATAGTATGGCGAATAACATCATAATCCATAAGAGGAGTGCTCTCTAAAGAATATCATGCCTCTGTAGCGCCTCCTACTGATGGAAGAAGGACTTTTGTTTTTTTCCTTCTCTCGCTACTGACATCTACACAACTGACAACAACCCCCATTATTTCTTTGCAAATCCCAGCTGAATGCCTTTCCCTTGCATTTCCCTTTACCTTATAAGACACAACATTTATGATGCAACAAAAACATCACGGCAAAGTCCTGTTACATTTTGATTTGTTTCCTTCGTGATATGCAATCCTCGTGTGGAGTCAGAGAGCAGTGGAACAGGAAAAGCCCTCGAGCAAAGCAGCAGAGACCATCACCATTAGTCATCAACAGCAGCAGCAGCATCACGCGGGCCTCTTAGAGCACCAACGCTAAGGAAAGTTCTGAATCACTGAGTCATTCCTTCAGCCAGAGTCCCGGGGTCTTTGTGGGCGAAATACTTTCAGACCATTCAGATTAGCCAGCAGAAAAACCTGCGTCAATATCGATTTCCCCGGAAGGCCCGACCTGTGCGATGAAGAGTCAATATCCGACGAGAGGATCTCCCCTTTATACATAGCGTGTTGGTTTGTTTCTATTTCAAAATAAGGGATGTAATTCTATCTTAGAATGTCTTCGCGCTTCTAATATGATGGTGAATTTGAGCTGGAGTTGATATTCTTCAAGCATATCTTTCTTCATGGCTCTGTTATGTGTCTGAGAGATTACCATGAAGAATCAGAACGTTACCACAGAGGACTTCCTCTTCCATGCTCCCTCACAGCTAACTCAGTCTAATTATAGCTTTTTGAAGAAGTTACTCAACGATGGTGTTGCATATTCATCGTCATTATATCAACAATGAAAATGGCAAAAGTTAAGTATCTCCCTGTCACATACGCACACAGCCCGAGAGAAGGAAAGACTCTCAGGAAAATGCACCTCCATCTATGTTGGGAATGTGCTGTCCTCTGCAGCATATTCTCATTTCTCGGGGTGTCGTGTTTCATAATCTGTAGATGAGTCGCGTGGAAACATACCAGCATATGGCCAATTATTGTGGGTTAGAGTGTGGTGCTGTGGGTGGCTGGGAAAGAAGAGAAACAGAATGGCGAAAAACAAAAAGCTTTGGAAAAAGGGAGGAAAGAATGAAGGAAACAGTTTTCGCCTCCAGCCTGAAACCCATTTCCATGCATTTCCTCAGGCTTCAAATTTACCAGAGTGCCAAAAACACACACACACATCATGCTGTTTTATTGAGGAGAAGCCACTCGTTTAGCCTGCAGCAGATTCCAGTAACAAATGTTCATGGCTACTTCCACTCTTCTGCATCCAGTTGTGCATCACTGCCCTCTGCTTCCTTAGTACCGCCAGTTATATAGCATATTTAGCATATTTTGTATATTTGAGAATCCAATGAAAAACAATCATTGTGTGTTGGAAAACTGCATTTGCATAAATCTGTCATCAAATCACGCCAGGAGGAATGAATCTTATCCAAATCTGTGCTGTTGCTGTTGCTGCAAAGTCATTTGGGGGAGAAGATGTATCACGTGTACATTTGGTTACAATTACGTTTTATCTCTAATATGCAGGGCCTTTTATTTCATTAGGTGAGATCTGTTCAAGCTCCGAGGACGAGATCAAAGTGCTGCATGGAAGATATTCATTACCAGAGAGTCACTATTCAATATTTCTCCAAACTCATCATTTGTATCATCATCATTTGTATGAAATATGAGTATAAATGCATGATTCGATTTAAATCAATGCAATTCAGGTAGGAGGAGACATTAATAGCAAGGTCCCTCAATCGAGGTTGCATTGGCTGCCATTTTGTCAAACACTGAATGCTGCCAGCCTCAGCATGTCATCGTGTCAAGAATAGACAATATGCAACCTCAGTATTTTTTGATCTTTATGTGGTATTTTAGTGAAAGATTAGTTCTAAGCTTTGTCAGTGAAGAATGCTTTCTGTTCTTGATTGGTGATTTGATGTATTTTTGAAATTGATGGTCAGTATCAGCGCCCCCAGATCAGATCCTGAGCATTAGAGAGGGTTTGCATATTGTGAATCTAGTGTCTGGGGAAATCTCCGAGCATGCATTGAACATTTGTGGGACTGAACCAAATAAGATCTTTGAACATGGTTTGATTTTCACTCTCTGTGGTCACAACAAATTTAACAGTGAATCTATGAGAGGTTTCTTACATGGCACTCAGAAAGGTCATCTCAGAAAGGAAATGTTCATGTGCAGGTTGTTTGGTCTTTCCCTCTCTTTACTTATTGTACACCCTGCGCTCATTTCAGGAAAACTCCTCCGTTATTTCCCCAAGCCGAGTGCCTAAGTGGTCATTTTTTATTGGCTCCCTCCTCAGCCAGTTAACTGAGCTGTCTCCCCCGGGAACAAGGCGCTGCCGCAGCCTTGTTGCTCCACCGGGGTAAAGGGCCTCTCCTCGGCTAAATTAGATCAGAAATTCCGATCACTCACTCCAATTATTCCGACGAAACACCGGGTCACGTCAGTGCGGCCGAGTTCTGCTGCCGGCGGGGAGGAAAAGCCAGGGTGTCATTCACTTCAGTCAAAGTGAGCGGGAGAGCACAGTGGGCAGCAGAGAATTGATTTTCATGTGGACGGATGAAAGGACCTAATGATTCATTCATGTTATTTTTATGAGTTGCGTGTCACATTCGTGTTCACATCTGAGGCTAATCTTACAGTTTAAGAAAAATAGAACTGTAGCGGTATTTCCAACACTTTCGACCACAATCATCTCAATTACATTTTATACTTACTTTAGCTGTGCATGGTCCCAAAAGAATGATCTTGGGAATTTCTGTGACCCCTGAACATTCAGGTCATCCCTTAGAACATCACAACAGCGTAACAACTGAATCTGTTTCTGATGACTGTCTGACCTTTGCGCCATCAGGTCAGGTTGTTATATCAAAGCACACTCATGCTGCAAGCAGAATAGACTCGCTTTGCTTTGGACGCTTCTGAACCTTCAACACAGCAACATCTCATATTACTATAGAAGTTATATTTTTGTGCTCTGAATACATAGGAAATAATAATATGCTGATAATTTGCCTAAGTGAAGAAGATTAGCTGGGGAACGTTCTCTTAAATACTTGAGGGGATGCGGCGTTAACACAATCAGCTCCATAGCGTGCTTGCTCGGCAGCTGAGGTGTCACTGATACGATTACCTTCCTTCTTCCTGATCTCATTGTTTCTTTACATGGAGGTGACTGCGTAACACACACATGCATAATAAACCCGCTGTCCTGCAGATAAGCCTGCAGCAGGGCGCGTGGAGTCGGCACTCATTATATTGTTATACAGAGTTAATCACCCCAGCTGGAAATAAATGAAAGGTTTGGTAAGAAATTTATGACTGAAAAGTTGCTGGTTTAAATCCTTGAAGTGAACGAGTCGAGGTCTTTCATCTCTACCTCAACGGCTACTATACATTTCAGCATTTCTGACCACTGGGGGTCTGTTTTTAAGATTACGGCTCCAAATAGGGGAAGTGCTGCTCTTGGCTCTTGTTGTTGCTAGGCAACAATTGAAAACCGGGTTTGAAGCGCCGCTATCTTTGTGCTGAAATTTGAAATATTTTTATCTTCAAAGCACTACGCGCTGTCGGAGGCGCACAACAGCATGTCCTTTCCTCGGCGAAAAGCAATGAGATAAAGAGGTCAGGGTGATAGAGACAGATCTCTCATTGATGTGTGGCCTATCTGTCCCAGAAATATTACACGCCGACTAACGGCCAGATTACAGCCGAGTTGGGAAGCTTCCAAGCATACATATGCATGGAGCTGCTGTCATAAAACATGAGCCGGGTATATCCATCTAAACTGGAGGCATTAAGCATTCAGTTACTGCACAACGGAGCTGCTTTACTGTGTTGTTGGTCACCAAACGTGATTTTTCATATGGGAACTATAACAAAAATGGAAGAAGGCTCTGCATGCCATCAGTTGCAAGAAGTAAGAAGAGGAAACTTGTGGAATTTGTTGGATATAACTCGTGAAAACAGCATTTTGTGTTGTTTTATGTTTGTTGCCTTTTTTGTTCAATGTAGTGGAAAACTGCATGCTGAGTGGATCCAATTGCAAACTTGAAGCATTGTGTTACTTGCATGCACTTATGTTGTATGTTCTACCTTGCTCTAATGCTGTAGTGTTGCTGCACATATGAGCTTGAAATTGTAGTTTTTAATCAAGATTCTTGATGAAAAAGAGCAAAATATTATGAAGGATGTTCTGCACACGCTCAGAAGAGGATGTACCAAAAAATGGAGAACAGAACATCCCTGCTGCTTAGAGTTCAGTCGCTTTGGCAGTGTGAGAGAGAGAAACACCTCGACATTAGATTCCTTCCAGTGTGTAAAGACTGGGGGTAGTATGTCTGAGTCACCGGCTGACGTTTGAGTTTGAGGTGACAAGGTGAGATGGTGAGAGACCTTTGACTCAGCTTTGACTTGTCTATTTAGGGTAACTTACATTTTCAAAATCAAATCCATTGATCGTTGGTTAGCTGGACTTGTCCGGATGGTCAGGGGAGGCGTTTATGTTGCTAAATGTAGTGTCAACCTTGCTTTAGCACAATCGCAAACTGTGAAGAGTACCTGGGTTATTTTGTTGTAGTTTTTGTGCGTCCTGTGTCCTGAACTGAACCTTAGAACTCCTGTAGAAAGAAATGTTTCAGGTCGATGGCACTGATATTAAACTCAGGGCTGACCAGAGGATGATTTCCTCCTTCTTCTCTCAGAGCGTCACACTCTCTCCTGTTCAGCGCCTCTCCGCTTGCATTGAAGTGATTCATGGGGGTGTCAGCAATGTCAGTTCATTGTGCGCTTTCTTGACGATAAGCCCCGTCTGCCCTCGGCTGAACTCAAACCGAGCAAATGACGTAATTGAGTTATCCGAGCCTCAAAAAACTGGAAGAAATCCCTCTAAGGTAAAGAAAGGGAGGAGAAGACTAAATAAAAAGCCTCGAGGGGGCGGAGCTTTGGTTGAGAATGCCGTCTCGATATTCAAATGCCATCGACTGAGAACACATTGGCATACAAGGGGGCTTTGGAAATGCAACTGTCGGGTGGAGGTAGCGCCAGAGAGCTCAGGCATTTCTGACCAGTCTCCTCTGATTTCTCTCCCTCTTCATCTTTCTCCCTTCACCCTCCTCCTCCTCCTCCTCCTCCTCCCCAGACAGACACATTCTCATCTGCAGTCTGCACCACATTGTGTTGTCGTGCGAAGAAGAAAGCCAAGGCCGCCCGAGCTTCCACCGACCATTTTCCCCATCCCTCTCTCTCTCTCTCTCTCTCTCTCTCCTTCCCTCTCCCTCTCCCTCTCCCTCCCGCAGCTCCCATAGTGACACATCAAAAACAGCTGGCCTCTGTAGGTGCTTTATACAAAACTGCAGACGCGTGCTGTGCAGAGCGATGCGACGCTCATACTCACACTCGTGGGTTGTGCATTCTCCTCGGTTGTGACGAGAAATGGACCTTTCAAAGGTAAAGTCGATTTGCTTTGGTTTCTGTCTTCACAGGGCTGCACAGGGAATGAATGGAGTGCATATTGAGCTTTTTTTACCTGGATTTGTCCGTTTTTCATACTCCTATTTGGATTGGTCGGCTCCCCTCGCTCTTGCCGTTGGTGTCACTGCTTGGTAGAGATCAACACTGTTACATGATCTGAAATCAGATGCCCACAAGTTGGGATTTCTATTGAAATATGGTGATTATTGATTTTGTTCTTGACTCAGGCAACACATATTGCAACCTCTCCTCACCTGTAGGAGTCAGGCTTTCCCAGGAGGGTGATTTGTTTGGCTGTGGCTATCACCTGTCCAAATAAATCACACCAATGGGAGAAACACGGCCTGAGAGAGTCCAATTGAACCTGACAACATCGTTTATTTGTTGAAACACCTGAAGACACACGACACGACTCTGTCTCCAGGTCTAGGAAAGCATTAAGCCTCTCGCCACAGCAGTATTTTAGTGTTAGACTGCACCTTCAGGCCTACCAAAGCTTGCTTTGCTCCATCTGAACAAACAGAGCCTTCAGAGAAACCATGTAAGCTGGCCTCCTCAGCCGTGTGATCCCCATCTGATCCATCGACCGCAGCGAGGAAGCCGTTTGATTGCCGCGTGAGCTCCATCCGTTCCCACCCTGACCGCAGACACGCAGGTTACAGTGTCCCTGTCCGCCTTATCTTCTGGAGCACCGGCTCCGGCTTCAGACCAGCGGCTTCAGCCCAGCCTCTGCTCAAGATAAAGCCCAGAATAGACCACTCTCGCTGACAGCGAGGCAGCACTAGATAAGACTGTTGTGTCCACAGCTTTGAGCTGGAAACAGGAGGGGTGAGGGGGGGAGGGAGGGAGGTTGGAGAGCAAGTGGATGGCAAGGGTGTGTGTGTGTGTGTGTTTCTGGGTGGTAGAGGGGAGAAACGCAGTAAGCAAAACAGTGTTGCTGTGCAGCCGCGTTGTTGATAGGGTTTCACTGCAGGTGCTCACCCTTTGACCTGCTTATTCAAGTCCAAGATAAGAAAAGACGGGGTTAAAGAAATGCACGTGTGTCTCTCCTCCCCTCTCCTTTCTCACAGTTAAAGCTATCGATTGTGCTTATTGACCCGTGTAGCTAAAGCCCCGGCCAATAGCTGCTCGTACGTCCTACATGGCTTACTGCGATAAGAGAATTACCTTGCACACCTACATCTGTGCACATGCATCTGTGTGTGCATGCATTAGATTTATTGCGTGTGTGTGTGTGTTTGCGATAAAGCATATTTTCCTGCCTCTGCCTGAAAAGTGCATCTAAAAGGGTTTTCCTCCCTTGGCATGCAGAAGCCAATCAATAGCTGTGTGTCTTAGTAAATTAGATCATGTAGACAAGAGGCAGTCGTCAGCAGAGCCATCGCAAAGTAACCCGCCGCCTGGTTAGTTCATTCTCCATTAGACCACAGCCTGCAGTAATTGAATTGGCCCGTACAAGCTCAGGGCCTGGCATTCCCTTTGAAAGCACACACTCAGGACTGATAACTTCATACACCGGCTCAGAGCCATTCTATTCTGTCAGTGTGTACACATGTGTAGGTGTCCTGGGGTTGCATTGTGGGTAAGCATGTTCCAAGGCTGATGCCGAACTCAATGATAATCATAACGTAACGAGACGCGCCGGTGCTTTTCTTGTCGCTCAGCGGTAAATAAGTCCTTGTGGCAATAATGAGATGCAAGCTAATTATCCGCGCACTGAGCCGGTCAATGACAGAGCTCCAGCTTGTAGAGGGGATGAGTTCTCGCCGGCGCGGCATCGATGTGTGGATGGTGTCCACTGACAGAAGACGGGTGTTGTAGAGAGAGAGAGAGAGAGAGAGAGAGAGCGAGAGAGAGAGAGAGCGAGAGAGAGAGAGAGAGAGAGAGAGAGAGAGGAAGAGAGAGAGTTTTGATGTCACTGATTTTAAGCATAGCAGCAAGCAAGTACACAGCCTAATTATGACTCCATTATGACCCCCCCCCCCCCCCCCCCCCCATCTCCCTCATTATTCTATAACTTCTCTGTCTTGATGATGGCAGGCCAAAGAAAAACGTTATCTATCTTGCTACCTCCTGCTTCCAAACCGAAAATCCCACACACAGATAAGAACTCCTGCATAACAAATATTACCGATGTGTTGCCCAAATTATTTTCCTCATTCTTTCCCACGTATGAGGGCTTTTTCTTTATTGTAGGAGACATCTGTTACAGAGCAAATTTGCCTGTTGGAGTGGAGCGTACACCAGTGAGGTTTTATTCTTTGCTTGATCCTCCAGGCTGAATGTTATTCTGTATCTTTAAAACATATCAAGCTCGTAAAGCAAGCAAAGATTTAAACGTACTTACTACAAAGTCATGATTCTATAAGACGCAGATCAGCGATCGGTTGTTTGTAACCCAAAGAGACAAGGATGAAGTTGTTTATCGCAGCAGATGAGCTGTTTAAAGTGTTTTTTTTCTCACAAGAGTGGAAATGTATATTGAGTAGTAAAAACGGCTTCATAAGTGTCACTTGCTGCAGTTACAAAATCTGCTGTCTCAACATGCAACTGCAAAAGTCTTCCCCTGCGACTAAAGCGGTTGGGCCGTAATCCCATGCGACACGGGCAGTCATGGGGAAGGGATAGGAGAGCAAGGAGAAAGGGAGAGTGAGGCAGACGGAGGGGACGGCATTCCTTTCCAATATCATATCGGAACCCCCAAAAACACAGTTATAGGATCATAAATGAACTTAGCGTATCGTTGACAAAACTGACACCGACTGGGTTTTTTACGGCGCCGTTTCCCGCGTCTCATCCCCCGCTTACTCATTCATCATCCCCCTCTCTTCCTGCGCTCAGCCTCATTGCTCACTCTTCCTGTCATCCTTTATACCCTCAACCTTTTTTTGCTTATCCCGTCATCTCTCTCTCTCTCTCTCCCTCTCTCTCTTTCCATTTCCCTTTTATAATGGCAGGGCCCCAGCGTGGGAAACTGCTGCCATCCCGTCCCCCTACAGCAGCATGACCTGATCTGGAATACGGATAAGGCCTGATAAATGGGCGTCCGAGTGGGCGTTCGAACTGATTCGGCTTTGTCGTTTCTTATAAAGTCTTCTAAATACCCTTGCATGGAGGCGTTAAGATTTTGCTTTTACCCAGTCTTGATTGCGGCGCAGGTGCTCATGAAATGACTGAAACCCACAGGGATGTTTTGTCGTCTCTGCAGAGGCCTTGAGCAGATACCTGGAAACCAATATACACCCAACATCTGGCAATGAATTATGGATGGAGATGAAATGCATGCACTCTGCCCGTCTTGCTACAGGGGGGACGTTATTTACAGTCTCACGGAAAGACGTGCCTGTCATGATATTTGCTAGGTGACGGGCGCGTTCTATGCTGCTAAACGCATAGGAAGTGTAAATCAAAACGCTCAGACGGTGGTAAAACTCACACAGTATTAACATTTTATACTGATATAATTGAGTTTGGTTTCAATGCAACAGGAGTCTTTTGTTTCTAGCCAAAGACAGATTGAGACATCAAGAGGAAAAGAGCACCAAGGTTATGAGTCCTTGTTAACTTTAATAGACTCTTATAATGTGGGATGGAAGCCGAATAGACGTTTGTGTGTGTTTTGCGTGCTTTGCTTTGAACCCAATGCAGCTCAATTAAATTTGCCGGGGATCCATTTTTCAAATCTTGTGAAATATTCATTGTCAGCCGCATATTTAGACAACTAACAGAGTAAACATGTTTAAGACAAAGCTGTCCTTTTAATATATCATGACTCATACATCCTCTGTGCCGACATAGCTATTTTAGTACCTGCCACCGCCTCCCACCTGTGTAGGATACACACACACACACACACACACACACGTGCACACACTCACACACACAATCAATGAATTAGCACGGGAGAATTTTCCAACTAACAACAAGAAAACACAAATTGGCTCTAACAGTCAGGCTCTCCATTCAAATTCCAGACAAATCCACTTACTGGCACTATTATCTCCTCATACCTGCATCATTTCTATTTCTGCTCCTTCTCTGATCAGATAAATAAATGTCTAATTCCAATCTCGTCTGTTTTCCGTCAACGCGTCATAACTGGCGGCGACTTTTATTCTCATGCAATATTGAACTATATCTCCTGACACAAACAGGTGAGAGTGGGAGAGAGAGAGAGAGAGAGAGAGAGAAGTTGGCTTTTACTGCAGTGTGTGGGCAGCTGTTTAATGCACCCGGGCACTAACCTGCGCCCATTGATGTCACACACACACATTTTCACACACACACACGCCAGCCAAGAGTCATGTCAGGAAGCAAGCGGCAAGACTTTTGTGCTGCAAAAGTAGACCCATCTATACGTCTTGGCTTTATGACCGAGGTATCTAATAACACCATTTGTTCGTCCTGAGGGGTGAGGAAGAATTGTCTCCCTGTAGTGCAATTCCTCCCATCAAGGTTATATGGGGAGTCGTGATAATAAGGTGGGTAAATATCATCGTTTGCACCTGGAGGTCACATAGCTCGTCGCTGTCTACTCGGCACACATCAAAAAAGAGAGACGGCACCTCCAAAGACCATTAGTATGTCATCATTTTAGGTCTATTAAACGCCCGGAAATGTCATTTTGAATCGAGCGCTGCGTCCAGCCGGAGGGTGGGGAGGAGGGGGCCGGGTGGGGGCGCCTGTCTCTCTGCATATCCATCTGAAGACGAGAGGCGGCTGAAATACTCGAGGTGTGAATTTCATACCCATGATTAATTTAGCCGACTGCCACCAACGTTTTCCTGGGCTCGATTTAACTCTTTAAAGGCGGAAGCCATGTGACGATTCCATGCTTGACAAATTACCTGTCGCGTCGTTGCTTGATAACGCCGTTTTGATAACTGCTGTGCTTGTGTGTCGTTCGTGTAAGTCAGCGGGCCGGTGTGGGGGATATTGACTTTACTTGCCGCTGTGCTAAGTAAATTTGTCTTTTCCAGTTCTCGTCCGTGTGAAGGGTCTGGAATTGATTTGGGTCGCAGATTCTGCCGATGGTTTCGCAAACAACGCGCTGGGTTGCTGTCGCGCAGTAAGGAGGCACCGGTATTCAGCTTGGGCCAGACAAATAGAATAGAATAGAAACGTCTTTACTGCGTTGGGCTGCTGAAGTCTATGTTCAAAATAACTTCATAGACAGCAAGAAGAGCTAAGAAAGAAAGGCAAGGATACTGGGTCGCCGGTGGGGTTTCTCACTTTTCTGTAAAAAAAAAACCAATCCAATTTACAGTTTCCCCATAAATATTAAAATTGACTTTGCGTCTTGAGCTTTGGAGGACTTAGGCAGAAGATAAAGATCAATACCAGGGTTGACACTCGCTGTGAACAAATGCTGCAAGATTATAACTCTCCATGCATACACAAACATAAGCACTCATGCAGGGATACACGCATACACACACACACACACACACACACACACACACCCAGTCAGACTAAATTGGCAGTGGTTTGCTCTCCAGGCGAAGCTGAAATAAAAACATTCTGGGCGCGTTTGCCTACAGACCGCAATAACCTCACAGAAGATAATCACCTATTGGCAAAGACGCCACTGTGAGCATCGCCTGTACTCTTTCCTCGGCCCCCTAACAAATATCTGCAGGGAGTTAAATTGCAATATCCCTTGCTGTAACGATAAGACATTACAGACTGCGGGTGAGTTAATTTTTCTTATACCCCCAACACACACGCAACCGCAACCCAGGCCATGCATGAGCAGCTTCCTGCCTCTCATGTACGGGGATAAAACCTATGTTTAATTTCCATTCTCCTGCTGCATCGGCCGTGCTGTAAATTATTAATGTCCATCGGCAGCAGCAGTTCATTTTCAAGCTTTATATTTGTGTTAGATGGAGGAAAAAAAGTAGAAACAAACCGAGATAAGAAGGTGTATATATATAGAGAGCATGTGGAGAGAATTAAAAAGCTTTGAGATTAATGGAAGGCGGCGTCATCTGCACTGTTTATCGCGCGTGATAAAGTTGACGCAAAGCTTGGGGGGGAGGGGGAGGGGGCGAGAGGGGAACTACAACTCATTTCGCCATGACACAGAGCGGCGCTCGGAGGAAGGGAAGAGGGGAAGAGGGGAAATGGGAAAGGAAAAGGTGAGAGTGAGAGTGATCTCGCAAGACAAGAGGTAATCAAACAGGGGGAGCAGATCCTGACCTCCGTGTTATTACAGCCACACTTGGTTTCAGGTGGTGGGGGGGCACAGCAACGACCCCTCCTCCCCCCACAAGCTACACACACACGCACCTCCTCTCCTCCCCCTACAGCCTGGTGCACAGAGGGAAATGTTATATTTAGCTGAGGCCAGTGTTTTGTTTGTGCCCTTGCAGAGCTGCTGGAAAGTCGCAGCACGGCCGCCACCACCATTCTTCTCTTCCTCCATCTCATTCTCTTTTTTGCTCTTTTTGTCAGCCCCTTGTTTCTGTCTTCAGACTCTCCTGCCCTCTCGCTCTCTCTCTCTATCTCTCTCCATCCCTCTTTTGAGCCCAGTGCAGAGCTGAGCGTAAACAAGTCCAGCGCCAGAGCCAACAAAACAACAACCTCCTCCTCCTGCAGCACAGGAGGAGGAGGCGAGAGAGAGAGAGCTAGAGAGAGAGAGAGATTTATTGTGATGGTGGTTATGTTCATGAAAAATCAAAACAGTTGTAATTTTTACCAAAACGGCAACAGCGGCGGCAGAAACTAAATGAGGTTGTTTGACTATGGAAGTTTGGGCCTTGCAATCGATCACAAGGCAATCCAAACTTTATTCCCTTTTTTATTTTCTGCTGAGCTGAAGATATTCTGTCTCTCTTGTTTTCTTCCTCTTTTGCGTTTTCATCTTTCCGTGATTCATCGCCTTGGCAACAAAGTGACTGTGATGGGAGAGTGGGAGTCATAATTTGGAGCGCTTCGCCACAAAAGCTCCACGTTATAAAAGAGTGTAAATGTGTTACTGACCTATATTCTCAGCCCGCATATAGAAACCCATCCCTTGAACCAGATCCCTCCTGTATCAGGCCATCCATCTGCTCTAAGTTCTGTTCCCCAGGGCCTGGTGGGAGGCGATGCCGCGCCGTTTCTGCGCCGTGACACACACAACCGAGCTGTATCGCCACTCATGAAGAAATTCTCATAAAGTGATTCTTTGTGCCTACCTGCATCTCCCTCAGGTGTTTGCATGGTATGTATATCATATGTTTTCCTTTGTGTGTCTGCGAGCGTGTGGGGTTTGTCCGACACATAAATCATCAACATACAGTACTGGTAATTATGTGCAGAACAATGTAGCCCAACAATGCCAGTGTCAGCCATTGTAACCATGACGATTCGCCACAGAATCGCCACAGAATCTAGGCAAAAGCAGAGGATCACGCCAGCAACAACAAGGTACATAACTTTAAACTGGGTCATCAAAAAAGATATTACACCTTTTTGGAACACATTTCTAAATCAAAAATCCATCGAAAACGCTCAAACTTCAAAGGAAGATGGAAATTTCCAATGCATTAAACGATGAAATCGACCAAGACAGTTTCATCTGATGATGATGATGATGATGTCATACCTGGTGTGGAGTATGAGGCTACATTTTCAACACTATGAAGAAGTGAACCAAACCCCCAAAATGATCACATGGAATCTTTCTGTAATCTATTTTCAGAAAATTAGAATACACTGTTTCCTTTGTGGACAAACATATGACTTCAAACGCTCCATTAATAGATCAAATGCGGTGCTTTCCCTCTGTTTTTGTGGTTTCCAGCCTGTTTTGCCACTTGAGTGTGATTCCAGGATGTGCAGCAGTGGCACTGTTCTCATCCTGTGTAAGTGTCAGGGCCTAATTGCAACCAAATTAAAAGGGAGAAAATGGTACAATTCATTTTTTCACACCCTAAACCAGTGTTGACTCAGTGTGAAACGCCGACAGATGGGTTCCTCAACATTCTGGAAATGTCAAATGATGAACTTCCTGAAATTTCCTCTATCCCAGTCATGCACATAAACCACTTTGGAGCAGGAGTTCATTTGCATTCTGCGCTGCACGTCAGCAGACAACACAGTGTCCTCAGGCTCATCAGAGCAGTCTGCCGCTGCTGTTCCCTAATGACATCTCAGCCCAATAGGGAATAAATGTTCACAGCAGCGAGACACACTGCTCTGCACACGCACACGTACATGCACTCACACACACACACACACACACACACAGGCACATGGCGGACATAAAGCCTGAGCACCCACATGTGCACAAACATAAAAACGTACACATCTGCAACGCTGGTCTGCATCCAAAATCTCATCACACTGATCCTCCTCCCCCTCCCTGCTGCGGTTGATGAGTCAATCATAACGGCTCGCGCTTGGAAAATCAATCACACAGGTGAGCGATACGGGAAAGGGGAACACACTCATCTACCGCCAGCGCGTTAAACATTTGTTTTGCACTCGCAAACGGAATAATGTTTTTCTCCGGAATGAGCGATGAGGTTTTGATTGAATGCATGAATAATGAGCTTTCACTTCCAATGCCCAGGCAGGGATTTCTGTTCAGCATTACCGCAGATACATAACAGTGACATAACTTCATTTGCAGAAGAGATAAAAGTCAAAATTTCCTCATATGGGCCTACACGATTGGACATTGGGTGTGATTTTATGTCTCAATGCATCTAAAAGTATTGGACGGAAACCCAGCAAAAAGGTTGGGCGCCATTTCCCCTCCGCTCCCTGCGATCACTTTTAGTGTTATTGAGCATTTTCTGAACAGTTGGTCATTGAGTTTGGTGGAGATCTGGCCTCCCAGTCTGCTCTGAAAAGACGCAGTCCAAACCCATTATTCTGATTTTCTGGAAGCGAACCATCGACCAACTCTCACCGCCAAGAGAAATCACATGAACACCAAACGTCGTCGCTGTCTTTCATCTCTGTGTTTGGGTTTCTTTTCAGCGAAAGAAAGGCTTAACACTGCAGAGCCAACACAGGCTCATCGTTTGTCTCTAACCCAAATGTGTTTTGTTCAACTAAAGTCTGCGTGTGTGCTCCTCTAAAAGGTCTCGATCCCATTATTTTCATCTGCAACATGAGTGGGTTGGGTTCCAAAAATTGAATCGTACTAGTTCCAGCTCAAATGGAGGAAATCAATGCGTTGATTGTGTTGCGGCTATCGTTTTGCGGCTACCGTCTCCTGATGCCAGAAACACACGCACACACAAACACACACACACGGAGACATATAAGTCTTGTTTTTCAGGGTTTACCGCCTCAACATGCTTATCGCAGTCAACAGACAGCGAAGCCAGGGACACACGCTTTTGTCTCAACCCACGTCCGCCACTCCTACCAGTTCTTGGAGCTGCACAGATGTACAAACACTCCCCCCACCTCCCTCCTCCCTCCTATTATCGCCCTCACGTCCAGAACAAACAACTGGTATCCGCCAATTAGTGCTGTCAGGCTGCGCCCTCTGTGAACCTCTCTGTTTGCTGGGAAATATACGAGCTTCGCCGATCTTTGGACGCCTCAGTTCAGAGCACTGGATGCGGATGCCTGGGGAGGCTTCCGGTGATATGGTCCACATTATTCCCAAGGCTAAACTGGCTACAGCCGCAGCCCGAAAGCTCCTCCGCTCTGGTCTGAGGAGTACCTTCCCCTCCTCTCTCTCCTTGCCTCGCTCTCTCCGTCTCCTCCACGTCTTTCACTCTCTCTCCCCTGGCTCTTAGAGTAATGAAGGCCGCTTTAATGTAAATCATCTGCAAATTGAGTTGAGTAAATCCAAGAAGTGACAGCTGAGAAGGCGCAAGTGAGAGAAAGAGAGAGAGAGAGAGGGTGAATATATAAGGGAGTTGTCCAACTTTTCCTGCCGCGAGTGCAAAGTAAGGCCATGGCAGAGATGATTAATGATTTTTATACACCGCGGTAATGGCAGTTTTCATATAGGTGTGTTTTATATATGGCTCACCGTTCGCTGTCATCATTACTGATGCATCAGTGTGTCACATAATGAACAAGTCAAGGCTTCCTCTCATCTCGTCTAAATGAAGACGTATCATCAGGTACTGCAATGACACGAGGTTCATAACTCCATCATGGCCGCTGTCTTCTCACACACTGATCAGGCATTAGGAACGGCTTGTTTGCGGGTAAAGTTCATAATTTAGTCACAACTTTAGGCCCAAAAGTTCCATCATAGTGATAAATTCTGTGTTATTGGTCAAGTGCAGGTGTTTTTGGTTAAATGTACTCTGAGTGTAGACGTCTAACCTTGCTGCAGATTGTTTGCCAGCTTAATTTCCTGTTGATTGATGACTTCCGTGTCCCCGCCCAAGTTTATGACTACCAGCTGCTGTGTTTGCATTGGGGACAGTTGGTAGATTTATCAGTCTGCAACGCACAGAACATAAAAGAAGTCGAAAAAGCGTAGACATGGAAGTAAAGTACTACCAATGTACTGCATGGAAATATGTGTGCACTACAGTAAAATGGTGGCTGTTTCGCTGTATTCGGTTGTGTGAAACCAAGTAAACAATCTTCAGGCGTTTTGAAGCAATCGCAGTGTTATTAGTGCTGTAATGTGTGAATATTTGCAGCTCCTTCATCAAAAGTGACAGAGAGCAGATGGCCATTAGCGACTGTCACTTCCAATGCAGAGGAGATCAGGCCTGTCTACTCCTCCTCCTCCTCGTCTTCTTCTTCTTCTTAGTCCATTTCAAAAAAAATTCCAAGGGGTCGAGCTGCATTTGAATCCCTGGAGCAGTCTGCTGTTTTCGCAATAACACAGTAAAATATCTCTTTGCTCTCAGTAAAACTGCCACATCAGCAGTGAAATATTCCAAACGGGAGATAGTTGCCGCCGCCGCTGCCTGCTTGTCTTCTTAAGATGTTTCCTTTATGGCCGTCAGTGCCGGGGTTTAAGTGACCTGCTATCGTTCCATCTTCCCACCTGGCATTTCCTCCGCTCTTGCTCTTCCTCACTTCCCATCATGCTTCATTTGCCTCTTGATAACCTTGCCAAACACTCCTCAGCGCCGCAGTCGTCCGATTTTGTCGTTATTGTCATTGCGGCCGTCGGGCTTATTTCCTCTGTGACTCTCGGGTAAAGAGCGCCTATTTGCGAGCTGTCCCCTTGATGATTATTCCTCCTTATAGACTCGTCGCGTCGTTATGGATCACTGGAAACACACACGCTACAGTATAAACTATCAAAAACAGAGTCTCGCGCCCCAATTCCAGCTTGTGAGTGAGCTGTGTCCTGCACCCTGGAACCTCACCACAACTTCAATCACCCAATTTCAATACCACACCATGAAGATAGAACACATTTTGATGCGGTCAGACAGTTCTCTTTGTTGGTATCTGGGGCACCGCACAGAGGAGGGAGTGGGCCATGCTGGTGAGTCATGATCGGAGCATGTTACAGATTGATGTGTCATTATTAAATGGTGACCTTCTGGCTGACAGTCGGAGAGAGAGCGATGGCCGGGGTCGGGAAGCAGTGTGAGAACGTATAGAACCACTGATGATGATAGGATGAGGAAGCATGCGTAGGAGACTGCGTAGGAGGGGAATCTGAAGGAAAAAGGCATTTTTATGTGTTAATTACAAGCTTGATAATTCTATCAAGCTTGTGTGTTCTAATCTGGTGAAATTTTCATCCAGTTCAAAATCTACAAGAGTTACTTTCATATAAGGAGTTGATGTCAGTTAATTTGGGACAACAGGGTTTTCACGTCATCTGCTTGATTCGACCTTATTTGAAGATAGCGACAGTAAAGTAGTTTAAACATTCCCACTAGAAAGGCAGATCGACAAAGTAGTTTGTTCACAATCTAATTTTTTAAACACTCAAACACATTTCTTACTTGGTTGTTATAGATGTTGGGGATACTAACTTGTCAACCGTTTCACCTACTTTCCAGCCTTCCAATCGGCTCTGTCAGACTGAAAACCTTATTAAGACAAATAAGGATCATTTATCTTGACAGGAGTGTAATTATCTGGTGCAGATGGTGCTGGATTAGATTCTTATTTTTACCGATAAGGCAAGAAAACAAGTTTGGAACAGGCTCTTGAGACACGGTCACTGTTTTTGGATATAAGGCGGCTTGTGCATACTAAGAAGCTACTTAAGCTGATTGGAAGCAGCTGTGCAGGCATAAGGTGATGTACAGTACTGTGAGACTCAGCGAGGACTCCTAGTGGCCAGGTGAAGCACAAGCAGATCTGATTAAACAAGGAGGGAGAATGTGTGTGTGTGTGTGTGTGTGGTTGTGTGTGTGTGTGTGTGTGTGTGTGTGTGTGTGTGTGTGTGTGTGTGTGTGTGTGTGTGTGTTGTGTGTGTGTGTGTGTGTGTGTGTGTGTTTTTTATGCATCTCCCAATTGCAGAACCTTCGGGCGTCTACAAGCGTGCCAAATGGGAAAGCTGGGTCGATAACGACAAAATGAAACCCTCCTTCCTTCCTTCCTGCGCTCTGTGTGTCTCGCTGCCATCGCCGCTTGCTTTCATTATACGGAATGGTGGCTCCTCATAAAAAAAGAAAAAAGGCGAGGTGCTGAATAAACACCGGACGGTTTTATGAGCGAGACTCGGCGGCAGATGAAGCGTGCCAGCGATAGTTCTTGCCGCGAGACAGAGAGAGGAAGGGATGGTGCTGAATAATGGCGAAGTTTTGATTTTACAGTGTTGCACCCTCTAACCCTTCCGGAAAGACTTTTCACAATGGGCTGTTAACACCCCTCCCTCCCCCCCTCTATCTCTCTCCCTAACTCTGTCTCTCACCAAGCCCCCAGCGATTCTCATGCAGACACATATTTGCTTTGTGCCTCCTCTTGAATGCTCAGACTCCGAACGTAATATTCAAAGTATATTCGCTATATATGCGGTAATACAGCAAGTGTTCCATTCCAGCTGCGGTTTCTTATTTGCTCGTCGGGTTTGGACTTTGTAATAAATCCTCATATAGCTTCCGGGCTCGTCATCTATTCTTCTTTCATTTCTTCTCTTTTCATTTCTCCTCCACACACGCCCAAACCGCTCTCACACTCTGGTAAAAAACAAATCCCTGTTCTTATTCAGTGATCCCTCAGTTGACAAAAAAAAACCTGCTTCTTCACAGCTCTCCTCCTCCTCCTCCTCCTCCTCTTCATCGTCCTCCTCCCCCTCGCCCTGCTGCTTTCTCATTCCCCTCCGCCTCTTGTTATTAGGCTGAGAGCTCACGATGACTAAAACACATGCTTAATCACACAAGATCGCAACAGCTGTTCCAAGAAGGTTTTGTGGCGAGAGGTTACCATGGCGACAGCCCAGCGATTGGCGGCCGTTTTTTAATGTCAGTCAGAGCTTGGTAGGAGGATGACTCAGGCCGATTTAGTTTCCACAAATGGTCCTGATGGCCCATTTCAGTAGTTTATGATGTGTTAGTGACTCACAGACGACTGCGGAGAACGACAGAGGTTCCACAGGGGTCCTGTGAGGGCCCGCTGCTATTTATCGTAACTGGTGGAGCGTAGACACCTTTACTGTCAGAAAACTAAAATGTGTGTCTCTGCATTCTAACCCATTCCAGCTATGGAGGAGCAGTAGGCAGCTGCAGTGAAACAGATCTGCAGCCCAGTGTCTTGCTCAAGGGCATTGGCAGGAGTAATCAGGGACTAATTAACTTCCTATGAAGTTAAATGTATAATGTGGTCAGATATTAAGGTGTCCAATTGGCAATGAAGATCCCACCTGCATGTGACCACAACGTAGGCTTCTGTGTTTTATCTTGGTGAGGCTCATTAAAGTCAGCTGTTTCGAATTGGATGTGGGTAGACTAACTATTAAGAGAACAACTGACAACACCTCCTAGAGATTCACATTCACTTTATGTGCAACAGCCTGTGGGCCATGACAGGTGATTTAAAGTCAAGACAATGCCTCCAAAGTTTAGTTTTGTATATATTCATTGGGATCCAGTCTGAGGAAGGATGAGGGGTGAAATCAAGAAGTGGAGAAAAGATATCAAGCTTGTATTTTGGCTTCTGCAGAAAACGGCCATGTGTGCTGCATACTGTATCTCACTGCATCTTATTTGGCTACTTTAAATATGGCTACTTGTGAAATTATTACACTGAGCAGGCTGTTGCTGATGCCTAATTGCCTTATTTAGCATTCGGTCTGAATCCTCAAGATGTGCGGTACAGGAGGGAAAAGCACAAGGCCGTGAGCAATTTAGTCTTGATGTTTCTAATGAGCTTCCACTAAAAGTAGAAAATTATGCCCGCCACATGTCTTGGGATGTTTAGAGTCAGAAAAGAGGACTGAGCTCCTTTTAATACAAGTATTTACTTCCTGTCATGTCAGTTTGACAGTTTCAGGCTTCAGCGAGCAGGTAATCACAGTAACCTGTCTAATTTTATTCTATTAAACAACACAGGATTCTGAAGCTCGCTAAAAACGTGCAGAAACTCTCACGTGGAACAAGTCGAGTCAATACAAAGTGACGCAGCCTCTTCTGAAGATATAAACAGGAAAGTGCAAAATGAGTGAGAACCCCACCTCAGGTGTGAAGAATCCTCTTCACAACAATAGAAAATGCTGATTTGTGTGAGGGAGGAGATGCAGACATCTTATTTTTATCGAAAGTGAGATTTCTGTCAGCAAAGGGAAGATTTAATCGCACGTGACATTGAAGAACGGCAAAGGTTGGGAGGTGGAAAAAATGAACCGTCCAGGTAATTAAATATAATGTAGCACTACATCAATGGTAGTGTCTCATATAATTGAGCTTATTTCTGGCATGATGGGACTTGATGTTCCATGGTGGCAGTGCTGGAGTGTGTGTGTACCCGAGCAGATTATGGTGTGCTGTCCACATAATGATTTCTGTTCCAGGTTTACATGGAAGTGAATAACAAAGCCTTTTATTCACCTACACACACAGGAAATTTTAGCCACTTAATTAAAAAGCGCGTGGGTTGTAACATTGTCTACTGTCGGGGGGAGAGAAGCCATGTTTGATCCTTGCCGCTTTTATAGATTTATGAGTGAATATATCAAAAGCATGATGCAATTTCTTAAAGCCCAAAGGTGCTTAACGCAACACGACATATTCCCAATAATAATCTATGGAGGTAAGTATATTTTAGAAGTCATTTTCAGGCCAATCAACCATCTCTGTGATTTTATGTGTGCGCCGTTATCGCTGCTCTAACGATGCGTGAAAGTGCTTCGCTCACTCACCTTGACACTGCGTGAGGTTGTGTGTGTTGAACATAGAGAGAGAGAGAGCGAGAGAGAGAGAGAGAGAAAGCGGGGTGAGATGTAAGTGGGAGAAGTGGAAGCAAATTCTGTAATACAGTATCTATATTTTTTTATATTTAAAGCACCTTCTGTGTATGATTTTAATCTTTCATCTGCAGTTGTTTTGTTCCTCCCGCACACAAAATAGTGCTCATTAACAATTTCTCACCACCTTCACACCAAGACGAATCCTGCCTGCGCGTCAACTCTGAGTTAATTCACTGATTGTCTCTGACGCGTGACTCACTCGCTGCTCAGTTCTCACACAGCAGATGATCGGGAGAAGCAGCGTTTCCTGTGAAAATGTGTGTGTGTGTGGCTGGTGTAGGGGAGTACTGCTGGGTGACTACAAGGGACAGTGGGTGGCACGCTAACTGCTCATGATCTCATTTGACATTCTTTCATTATTGAAGACCAAATGCGCATAGCTGTGTGATAATGGCAGCAGGGGATGAGAGGCAATAATACATTTTCCATGCACACGACACACACTCACTTGATGCTTGCACATGACTAGGACTCTGCTGAATTTACATTGACTGCATATTCAGTTCACAAATTGGGAAGCTTGCCAGGTGAGTAACTGCATGTGGAGATTTCTTTCGTCAATATAAGCCAACAAAGCATTTACAGGCTTTAGCAAATTGATTTACAATGGCATAATCTGAAGGTCTGCAACCCAACATACACCAATGCCCACCGGTGTAAATTCTGATGTGACGCCGGCGTTCAATGTATGGCCTTGATCAGACTAGAAAATATGTTTTACCATGCATACTTACTTTAAAAAACCTAAATACAAAGTGTCCTTGAACAAAAACCTGCTTATAGTCACTTGCTATAGTAAAGGAGAACCAAACTCCAAAAACTGACTGATAAATCACAATAAAGCACAGCCGCTGGGCATGTTTATGATGAAATATACAACATAATAGTCAGACAAATTGTTACAGCCAAGTGTCTTAACCCCTTTTAAATGCTGCAGTCTGCATTTCGGCTAATATATGACGATTCCTCTCAGCCCACGGCCCTCTGTCTTACCTCCTATCTGTTATCTAGGCTGTGAGGCAGTGGGGTTCTGGCTCGCAGACTGGCCAACAGATGCTGATTTGTCAAACCTGAGAAAGCACAGTGAGAGTCCTGAACGCTGCCCGGTCGCTGGCATATTTTCTCTGCAAGCCCACTTTGTGCCAGCGTGTGTGGGTGTGCTGCAGAACAGCGCCGAGGAAAAATCGAGTGACCTAATCTTTATCTCGGGGCCCATCTGCCAAGGGGAAGGCGGGCGGGGCACAACTGGACTGTGTTCACACTTGACAAACCGCTGACTCAACCGCAGCAATTATGCCACGAGCGGCGTAAAGTCAAGCCCCTCGTTTGTGAAACCATGTGTGTTTAATGAACATTGCCATTATCATCAGCGCAGTTGATCGCCGAGTGAGAATCCATTTGACGGAGGTGCGCGCCTTGACGCTAAGCGAGGGTGTCGCATTTCACACAAGCACGTAAACAGATTCATTATTAGAATCGTAATTTTCCCCCCGTCAGCGCAATTAATGAATCTGACTCTTCATCGTCGCAGCTCAGTGGGACCAAACAGGTCAGGTTATTAAAAAGGCATCGCAGCTTCACTCTGCGATCTCGGGGACTGAATTACATTGGTATGTGTGATTGCCCTCAACTGGTGGCAATATTCAAAGTTCATATTCACATAGAGGTAGAATGTCTTTGTGCTCTCAGCTGAAGGATAATACGAAGCAGACAAATGTCAATAGTGAGCTACTTCTATTTTAGTAATTAACTTTCCCTGTATTGGCATCTAATGAAAGATCTAGCTCATTAAATACCAGGAAGAACGTTCCCTCCTCGTCTTGTAAATGAAATGAAAATCATTTGTGGACGTTTTCTCCCACGTTCGGCTCGGGCGTCTGCGATGTTGACAGGGATAAGCGGCGTGATGGCTGTTTGAATTGATCCCCCCTGCAAAATGACACTGCGTCTTGGCAGATGAGGCATTGTCATTGTCCCGCCGAGACGGATGGCATTTCCGAGGGAAGTGACTATGAGCGGTGGATTTCGCTTCCTTTCAGCATTAACCAGCGGCAATAAATCAGATTTATTTTTATACCCTTACTAGCTACGCGACGCCGACTGTGCCTCCTGCAACTCCTGCCTGACCAGGGGCGGAAAGAACGCAGCGAGAAGGAAGAGCAGGAAAGAATATTCTAATTTCTCTGCTTTATCCTCCGTCTCCTCATTTTTAATCGTCCTTATAATGTGCCCTTGATCTAATGACTTTATCTTTGAATCTATTAAAGTTTCAGTATTGTGGCCTGATCTGCTCGTACTCCTCTATTCTCTCAGTCTGCCCCTGTCCTTTCATCCTCCATAAGTCAAGTCGCAGCCTTTTTTTCTGAAATTCATTCCAGCCTTGATGGATATACTAAGCACCGACGGCTTCTGATTTAGCCCTCTGATGCTGTCTGCCTCTCCTAACATCCACTTTGTGCGAGCGGAGCTCCATCACATTGATTTCTCTGAAGATGAAACTCTGATTGAACAGACCTCTGCTGGCAGAGCGGGGGCCCGCACATGTCCCGAACGGTTAGAGCATACGAAAGAGGCGGTCAATACGGCCCGTCAACTGACTGCCAAACGAAGTGGAGCCATCCCACTCGCCAAACATCCAGTCTGTGTGGTTAAATGCAGTTAGTTTGGGGTGTATTATTGCACTGATTAATTTATGGCTCATTTGTATATTGATCTTTGACTTAATCAGAGCCGATTAGCTTGAAATTGGACAATTTCAGAGTACTACCCTCACCCAGCAGCGATATTCGTTACTTAGTTGCTTTGGATTGTTGGAAGAAAGTGCAAAATCAAGCCAGTCTAACCTCTGTACTGTGATTGTTGCACACATTTCATCATTGTTGCTGTGAACTGGCAAGAAACCTCAAAACCAGTTAGAATTAGTATGCAGTATAGAGTTAGGACACTGTTTAATTAAAGTTGGAGTTGGTTTATCTTAAAATGCCACATGTTCTATTAACTTAATTCTCTTTAACCCCATAAATCACAGCCTTGTCCCTGTGTTAATTACATTGGCTCTGGGTTTTGGAGAACATTCTGAAGGTAATTGGGGAAATTTTTGGAATGCCATAAATTTGGAAACTCCTGCTGTATATTCCTTTATGGTTATGGACAATTTGGTACATTCTGGTCCTTTAAACAAAGAAGCAAAGTGCATTTTTAAAAGGTCCTGCTCACCCTCATGGCTGTGTTGGCACTCTTTCAAGTTGGATGGAGCTCCAATTGGAATCCAAATTTTCAACCTCACTTACCGTGCAAGACATTCTGGTCCTATTTCAAGTAAAGCCAAAGAAGAGTCAAAGAAAGTTTGTTTTAAAACATAAAGTTGATTTTCCTAATAGTTGAGATGGACAAACACATTATCTCCGCAAATGTCTACTTACAAAATTGGAAACCCCCAAAGTCTTCTTGTAGCTATTGTCTTTTTGGTGTATAATCAATTTGTGTGAGCCTCTTGTTCTTAGCCATGTTTGCCTCTCAGCCTGAGCACATTCAGGGGCGGGACTTCTAAATGTATCACAGCTGAAGCAAATTAAGGCTCATTATATCAGTTCCCAAAGGCTGAATGATGTTTAACATAAGTTCATAGCCTTACAAACTAGTAAGTCATTTTCTATTCGATATTGAATAGGGGTTGAATAATTAGGACATTGTTGTATTAGAAAAATATCTATTCAGAAATATTACAGAATACAGTTTCATTATCAATTTCAATATGTCACTCAACTGATGCAGAATCTAATCTTCAGAAAAGCTTCAATTTGTTACATCCTTACACTCTCAGGGGCGCAACTGCATGCCGGCACTCACGTAATTGTACATAGGTGTAAATTATCCGACCCTAACAGGTGCAGCAAACCTATCACGGCAATCTAGGAGATGTAAACTAAAGCATTCCCACACAGTCGTCAGAAAAGGCCTAATCAGCAAACCTGAAACAAAACCAATCAAAAGAGTGGGAGCTGTAAATCAAGCGGGCCCACACAGTCCCGAAAAGAAGTCTAATCATCCAAATCAGAATTCCTTGTGTGGGTCTTGAGGGCCTTTAATTGCATCGGTTCCACAGCTGAAGGTGTTATCCATAGGTACATTAGTGCACGGCACTCGTGGTGGAATAACACAGGTTACTGCCAGGTTCCACTTTAATTTGGTGGCTTGTGTCTGTGTCTGGGCTTTCACACATGCAGCATATTTTGTTGTGTGTGTGTGTCAGTGGTTTGTGCAGTGAGGCACATGCAGGTGGTGTGGAGGTGTGTCTGACATTAGAATGAAGTTACCCTCTGCATAATTCAGATATATCTGTCTACTTTTCCACTGCGTATCCCTTTCCCCTCTCTCGCTTGCTCTCTCCCACTCGTGTCCTCTCCTTACCTCTCTCTCACTCTGTCTCTCTCTCTCTCTATCTCTCGCTCTCTCTGCCTGAAGGTGTATCTGTAGCAGGAGTAATGAAGTTCCACACTTTCTGAGTTGTGTATACACTCCAACCACCGTCTTACATGCACACGTACCAGCTTTTTGGGGGGGAAAGTTATTCGATGAGTGGATTAATTAATTAATCGTGAAGGCACATTCATTAAATAAGCGCTCCTCCTTCATTGCTTCACTTATCTTCCTCTAACAGATATATTGAGCACATGGCCTAAGTAGCATTAAAGGACCTTGGTTTTTTTCAAATCCAGATGACATCGTGGTCAGCGTCACCTTCCACACACACGCACACACACACCAGACTGCCAAATTACCCAAACCACCCACAGCCGGCCCAGTATTGTTGAGAAAACAAGTTGGGCCAATCAGCAACTCTTGTATTCTTGATTAACATTGCTTGCATGCTGACTGCCACGCCAGAAAAGCTTCTCCCAAGAGAAGACTTGTGTCCTTGTTCAGGAGATGCAAATTTACAAAGAACAAATACAAAGTAGCTACCTGGCGTCTGCTATCAAGGGCAAGTGAGATCGCATTTTCAGCTGGATTCAAACTCCCTGTGACCATGTTTACTGTCCCGGGTGATAAAGTTTCACAGTATTAGTACATTCAAATACACAATTTGTGCAAGGCAATACGGGCATGTCAGTCTGTATTTGGTTTTATTTTAATGATTTATGGAGCTTCCATTTTGTTGGTATGAGTATTTACGAAGTAAGTAACAACATAACAAGCTATCAAACTATGAAAGAGCGCCAGAAAAGGAATGTTTGATATCAAATCAACACCACAGCATCCAATTTGTAGTACTCTCACACTGGCCCGTTTTCTGTGCATGTAATGTAATTAATTACTAACAGTAATAGCCAGGGGAGAGAGTCTGTCTTCACACAAAAAACACCTTTACACAAGGTCTTATTTCACTGTGGGAAGATATTCAGCATTATTCAGTGTGCGCTATCAATATGGAATTGATTTTGTTTTGTTTACATGGATTCTCATTTTGGGCAGGATGATCTCCATCTTCCTCCCAGCCTGCGCGAAACATCATAAATACTGTGCAAGAGGCGTACTGTGTGAGATTAGATAGATTGTGAAGGGGGCTAAAGTATTGTGTGTTCCTAGTTGTGCTTTTTATGTCAACATCTGATTGAAGAAGAAGCATACTCAGATAGAAACACACACAAACACACACACAGAGAAACACAGGCTTTAAAAATAAAAGAACAAGCATGCATTGGGTGGCTATATACCCCATGGGTGTTGTGTTAAGCGTCTTGATGTTCCCCTGATCCTTACATTTATCATGTTGCATCAGGAGAAAATCCTAAATAAACCTTTTAACAAGCTTCTCACCACTAATGCAGTAAATAGGCTTCTTATCCCAGAGGCCAATGGGTTTATCTTGCTCCATAAACGCCACAGTATACAAGCCTTTGTGGTGCACATTGGAGGATTGAGGAGGGTTTTTGTGCATGGGTGAAATATGCTGCAGTCACAGGTGGGTATTGTCCTATTTTAACTGTGATTTTAGTTATTTATTTAGACACATTTTTTCTCACATCCCAGTACATTTATTTTGCATTAGTTCCCTCCATATCTACGTGCAGTGAGTGTTGTTGTTGTTGTTGTTTTTTTTTACAATAAACAAGGAATACATCAGCTGTTCAATAATAGAACAAAGTTGCACATTACACGTACTACTGGAATGTACAGTGAAATGCTCGATATCAAGTCAAATATAGAGATGGAGATAGTATGTACGGTTAAAATGTGACTATATTACAAAGGGCACAACAATTGAATGTTCTCTTTATTGATATGCGAATTGAGTAATATAATACACTTTCACACAAATTCAATCAACATGACTTGATTATTTTAAGGATACCAAAAGTTTTTCGCGCACAACTCCATCTGCCACACATAACCGGATATACATTTTGGATGACGTCTGCGTGTTTATCAATATCCAGTGAAGAAATATTACGCATATCTGGCGAATCAAAAGGCTCGGGTATATATAAATAAAATAATAGTTCTTAGATCTTCATTATCATTGGATAATTCCCCATTAGATAATTTGAGCGAATACAACCCGTGTGTTTATCGGCTCTAAACGCGAACTAGAATCATTTCCTCATGAACTGCGAAACATTTGACACGTGTGGGATACCGTAGTTCGGACTCCGGAAGTAAAGTTACTGTTTTCGAAAAAGAAAAATGTAAGTAATGTTTATTTTTACAATTGAGACATTAACAGTTGTAATTTGATTTGTCTTGAACTATGTTAGCTACTTGTACTTTTACCGGTCAAATGGACAACGTTGAGTATGAATCACATAATTGGTAAACGTGAAGTGTAAGTTGTGAGTAACGCTAACTTGGTTAGCTTAGCCGCTGCAGTGCCACATCGTCAGAGTTTGACAGCAGGGCCGCAGTCTGGGTTTGCTGTCGTTGACAACTTTTTATTTACATTAACCGCCAATGAAATTGCACTTCACCGTTCAATCTTAGTTTAAAGTATTGTTATAAAATGTTATTATACTCTTAGATGCATTTCAAGCTATTGTTTATACTGGTTAAACTGATCTTTACAATGTTAGGCAGGTGTGTAATGTTCATCATCAAACAAAGTGGTTAGGAAACACTGATTAAAGCTAACTGAATATGAGTACTTTTAATTTGAACTCATTTTTAACGTGTCTCACAGGGGTTGATTTTGCAGAGGAGCCATCGAGGCGAAGTCCTTGGTTTGAAAATGTCTGCCAATCCAAACAGTGAGGCAGAAATAGATTAACTCTCAGAGGCTTCAGCTACACTCGGACCAGTGATCACCGTCAGCCATGGCTCGGGAGGAAGAGGAAGAAGAGCTGGCGGCGGAAGAACCCAAAGAGGTGGATGTATTCACATCCGTCCGTTGCCTGGGTTACCTGTCCAGCGTCAATCTACTGGTGGCGGTGTGCGTCGGCATGTACGTACGCTGGGAGGAGTCGGATGAGCCCATGATTCTTGTTATCTTCATCCTGGGTCTGTTCGTCTTAGGAATAGCCAGCATCCTCCATTACTACTTTGCCATGGAGAAAGCCAGCTTGAGCCTGTTCCACCTGTGGTTTGGCTTCCTGCTCGGCCTCCTCTGCTTCCTCAACAGCCCAACTTTGAACGCAAACGTGAAGGAGCTGGTCACCAGATATCTCCTCCTGGCCAGCGTCATCATGCGGACCGTGTGGGCTCTGACTGAGCGAATATGCAGCTCGGTGCGATACAAACCTGTGTTGCTCACTTCTGCCGAGCTGCTGGAGCTCCTGGGGTTCGGCATCGCCAGCACTGCCATGCTTCTACACAAGTCGGTGGCCATTATCGGCTTGGTCGTGGCTCTGGGTGCTCTCATCGTGGACTTGAGGATGAAATCTCTCCTGGCGTTGCCCAACCTGGTTGCTTTCGCCCTGATTACGTCTCTAGTTTTTTTCCAGGCCCTGGGCATCGCAGCCAACCCCTTCGCCCTGGGCTGCTACCTGGGCCGGCTCCTGTGTGAGCCCCTGCTGGACGTGTACTTCAGCGGGCTGGGGCCCACCGAGCGCTGGCTGCCAGTGCTCTCTCTGGGGAACCTGTGGCGGAGGCTGTCGCTGCTGCCGCTGAGTGTGGCTGAGCTGGCCTTCTTTGTCCTGGCTGCCTTAAAGGTACACTCAGCAATTTGTGCAAATTGTGTTGTGAGGAAATTGACATTTCCATTACCTGAGTCATTAGGTTTCTGTGTAGCTCTCAATGAAGAAAGAAAGGATTTCCCAGAACAAGATTTGTGGCTCTGGAATAGCTTTTTGTTTTGACTGCAGATGTTAAAACTCTGTATTTAATACCAGTGCTTTGTGTTTTACAGCTGGGTCACTTGGAGCTGTGGTACCTGGTGATCCCAGGCTTCTGTGTGTTTGGCCTCTTCTGGTCCATTTGCCACATAGTTCAGCTGATCACATTGTGGGGCTTCCACAGCAAGTTGAGCGAGTGTCAGAAGGCGTGGCGGACACAGCGATCCGGAAACCGCAGCCTGGACCAAGTCATGGCCTCCAGGGGCATCCGACACTTCTGCCTCATCTCCGAGCGCCTGGTGTTCTTCACTCTGCTTTCCACGGTCATACTGGGGGCTGTATCCTGGCAGGTAACGCTCACACACAGCTGAGAGATGCCTGCTTATAGAGTATAATCACACAGCAGAGCTCCGGCTCCTGCGTCATCAACTCTGCATGTGAGTGGCGTTGTGTATTTAGTAGGCGCTCCCTAGGCCGAGGCGCCGCAGCTTTCAAGCGTAACCAATTTAATTACCACTTTAATATCCCTATCTACTTGCATGAAGAGCTGCAATAACTTACTTAGCCTTATTAGACGTTTACCTTGTAAGCGTCTCACGGGGCCCCCCTCAGTCCTAATTTGGGATCTGCACACCGTTGGTGTCAAATTTGCCAGAGAAAATTAAAGTTGTCAGCCCGAGCATTAGAAAGTTACTCTGTGTGGCTTTTTAGTGAGCTTGAGGTGTTTTACTCCTGCGTGTTGCTCAAACGCTCAACGTTTTACACACAAATCCACCACTGGAACTCCTGAGATTCATTTAAACAGCAACTTGTAACTGTTTAACCTTTGACTGAGTGATCCTGATGGCTTTTCTGCCCCTCCTCCCCCACAGCCCTTCAATGGCCTCTTCCTCAGCGCCCTGCTGGTGGTGCTGCCCGTGGAGTCGTTGGCTCACAGCCTGTTCCACGAGCTGGGCAGCTGCCTGGGGGGAACCTGCGTGGGCTACGCCCTGGTTATCCCGACCAGCTACTGCAGGTACACACACGTTCAGTACTCGGCACAACGTACAGTGAAATCTATTGGTAATGGAAACTGCAAATTTGATGTAAATGAAGTGAAAAGCATCCGAAAGCAAACGCCCGACCCTTTAATCTTTTTGTCACGTTTGGAGGCGATTGTAGGAATGGTGCTAAGTCGACACAAACACACACACACACGCTCTCCAATTGCAGTAGTATAGTAGTAGCATACAGTATATACAGTAAGATATGGATCAGATTGAAGTCGGTATAAATGGAGCTCGTAAATGATCCGTTGGCTCAAGCAAACACACTGAGTGGTCCCATCTCAGAGTGCCCCTGGATTATGTTCTCAGCTCCCGTAAATCAGGCAAGTTTGGCTGCTAAACACATTTTACGAGCCCTGTCTGCATATTGAATCTCTTGGCTGACAGTGAGCTCCGGCTTTCCGGGGAGGTCGGGGGGGGGGGGGGGACGCTACTAGTGCTTAACTCTTCAGGTGATTTTGGATGCGGGCCCATGTCCTGTCGGAGCGGCGGATGCTCAGTATGCACGGCTGCGTGGCGAGAGCGTCCGCGGGGACGGCCCGGGCGCATGATGAGAATGCGGCAGTGTATAATCGGCTGTTTGATGGTCACAGATCATGTTTTCACAATGACAAGCGCCCCGCGGGGGAGATGAGAGAGAGACGGGGGCGGGGGAGGAGAGGGAGCTCCAGGGGGAGAAAAGCCAGAGGATGAGAAGCGTCGGAGAAAACGCAGAGAGAGAGAAAGAGAGAGAGAAGTGAGCGAGGGAGCGAAAGGGGACAGCAGGCAAAGAGAAGGAAGGGATTTTTTGGGTTTCTTTTTTTTTTTTCTTTAAGGAAGAAAGATGGTCTAACAAGAGAAGATGCGTCCTGAATCTCAAACTACAAGCTCTCACTCCCCGGGGCGCCACAAGATCACAAAAGATTGTATAGGTTTAGGGCGGATTGGCGAGCCGGCCGAGCCGTGCGGGGTTTGTCACTTTCTGACGGGGCGCACTATGTCTTCATTCCTACTAATGTGCCCGTTTGGAATTTAAGGGAAATTGCCAACAAGGGAGGAATAGCAATCAGATTTTATACTGTCCAAATGCTGAGTCGTAGAAATCCGGCCTTTTAAGACGGAGCACAAATTAAATTTTCCTTACGTCCCGGCCGTGGAGAGAGTTGTTAGGACGTTGTGAGTCTCTAAAAGGGACCTGAGAGCCTGAGGCATAAAAGCCTGACATGATTACGAGAGCAGAAGAGCTGTCTGTCCCAGCGTGTCCACGGATCACCGCCTGTCCTTGTCACGGTTAGGTCAAAGGTTATAAAGGTTGTAAATGATGATGACAATGATGATTAGTAACTCCAGATTCGTAGGCGTAGACAGATGAATGGAATATCTGCTATCCATGGCTGTGTGTGTGTGTGTGTGTGTTTGTCTGTGCGTGCATCGGTGTTATCACACACCTGTCAGTGTCAGACAGGGCCGGCGTGTGAGCGTGTGCCTTGTCGCAACACACAAGCGCACACTTTTACACAATCACTTTGCCCTGAGCTGTCGCTTTCCTCAGCTCTGGTCTTCCCCCTCGCTTGTCCTCCCTTCACCTCTTCCCCCCCTCGCCGATTCTTTCGCTTTCCTTTACATCCCGTAGGCTAATCTCATTTCCTGCGGCAGCGATCTGCCGTCCCGCCTCCCGCCTCCCATTCCCCGTCTCTGCTCGTCCTCCTGCCTCCTCGTTCTTTTGTTCACCCCGCTTCTGACAAGCCACCCGTCCCTAAGCGGTCTCTCCCTCTGTCGTCCCCCTCCAGAGCTGACGGCCAGCCCTCCCTGCTCCCACCCGAGCAGGTCCAGGAGCTGAACCTGCGCTCCACGGGAATGCTGAACGCCATGCAGCGCCTCTTCTCCCACCACATGATCCAGACGTTCGGCTGCGACTACTCCACCAGCGGCATCACCCTGGAGGCCCTGCAGACCAAGCTGCGGAACTTCCTGGACCTCCGAACGGCGGACGGGCCGCGCCACGACACCTATCTGATCTTCTACAGCGGGCACACGCAGCGCGGCACCGGCGCCTGGGCTCTGTCAGGCAAGTTCGCTTTATTTTCGGTGAATCAGCGACTCTTCTGAAGTCTCTTATCATCCTCCGTTACTCACTCGCTCATGTCTGCCTGCATAGAGCTGAAGCTCTCATTAAACAACGCAGACAGATAAGATTTCTGCCTTCTAGTGATAAAAATGAGACCAGTCGTGTTCAAACCCACTGATAGAAGCGATATTAACACAATTTGCGTTTGCATTCACGAAAGATAAGCACTAATCACTTATACTTTGCTTTCCAAACTGCAATTTATTTTGGCAAAACATAACTTTGGAGTTATAACATGACAGCCAAAGCCAATGTTTCTACGCTGCAAACACGGTAAAAAACAACACCATGCAAGTAAAAGACAAACTGCTCTCCTGTGTCCACATCCCCCAGGTAATTGCAAGTTTGGAGTCGTTCTACGGGGGAGCAGGAATGGAGACGCTGTCTCTGCCGATTCCCGGTCTTGTTTTTGTCAAGTGACTTTTGAGTTTTCAAGTCGGGTGTTCACTCCATTCCCTGCACTTTATAGAGAAATTGCGCGTGGCTGCTGTCGCCCTTAAATTGCAGAGCGAGCGGTGAGAGAAATGGCTCCTGTGCTGGTTTTGATCACAGTGGTTACACACCTCCAAATGGCTGCAGCGGGCCAACAGTTATTGTTTCCCTGGCACTATTACTGCATGTGTTTACCAAGCACTTTGCTGTGATGGATGATGATTTTATAAGATGGCAAACAATTTGGTATCTGCGGGAAGAGGACTGTAACGCTGATCTTGCATCTGGTAGTGAATAAGTGGGTTTAAACTCGCCCCATGTCCACCTCTCTAACGTCCTTGTGTCCTCGTCCTGCAGGGGGTGAGAGTCTCCATCTGGTCCAGTTGCTGGAGTGGTGGAAGGAGAAGAACGCCGACCACTGCTCGCGTCTCATCCTGGTCCTGGACACAGAGCACGCAATGCCCTGGGTCAAGGAAGTGCGCAAGGTAGACGGCATCTACGTCGCCGTCCAGGGGGCCGAGCTGTCCGCCGGCGGGGCGGACTTGGAGGTCGGCGAGACGCCGTGTCTGGGCCGCTTCGCTTCCGAGTGGGTGGAGTTCAACTGCAACCCAGACAGCGACACCCAGTTCTCAGAGAAGGGACGGGCGGTGACGGCGATGTACGGCGTGTCCAAGCGCTGGAGCGACTACACGCTCCACCTGCCCACCGGGACTGATGTGGCCAACCACTGGAAGACCCATTTCCCCGCAGCCACGTATCCCATGGTGCATCTGTCCAACTGGTGCTGCGGCCTCAACCTCTTCTGGCTGTGCAGCGTTTGTCTGCGCTGTTTCCGGAGGTGCAAACTGGCCTGGTTTCCCCCCGCCGTGCTCGACACCGGACAGGGCATCAAACTGGTGCACTCATAGCGCCACATAGAGGCAGAGAAGCACAACTTGACTGTATGATAGAGTTTTCTGGGTGTGAGGTGTTTGTATAAAAGGACCCTTTTGGTAGTAAAATATATAAAGTCTTCATTAAATGAGGCTCTGTGATAATGTTTGTCTCATGTTGAATCATAAAATGATGCAGGTGGACACATCAAACTGTTGGAAATGTTGTATTGTGTTGTGAAAAGCGCAAAACAATTCGAATTGTAATTCAAACACGTTCTGTCTGGGTTTTTTAATGTTTTCCAGCGCCAGATTTTCTTTCTCTGCTGATTATTTATCAAGAATTAGGTAGAAATCGCCACATTGCATCTTTTTTGTCATCAGATATTTGTACAGTGCCTTTAAGGTGGATTTGTGATCATCTCTGATGCCTAATTTTGTATATTCTTATTTGCATTTAGAGGATTTGGCTTCACTGTGAGGCTGGGATTATCTTTGATGTTAATGACGCTACTCGCATCTCCTTATTTGTTGCTATCTTTGTTTACATGGTTGAACAAAAATCTGAAGTCATTTCTAAGGCGTTCCATGCCAACCAATTTTTCAGCCCCTGGTGGATAAACAGTTGTAGTCAATCTTCCACTTTGACATAAATTATACAGGCCACTGCCGTGTGTGTAGTTAAGAATTCTGGGCTTAATGGAGCACCTTAGCGCATGAGAACAAAGCGCCTCTCCTTCAGGCAATTAAGGAGGACAGACGGGTTGGCTGAGGTGGGGTTCAAACCTCTGACCCTCTGCTTAAGTAGTCGTCTAACCTCAATGCAATTAACTCTTTCCAGACACAATGTATTCAAGTGCTGTTACTGATTTGGCTTAAGCAACAATGAAGCTCTTGCTGCACTGACCACAGTCCTTTCTCACTGACTTGACAATCATTTCTTCTTCTGCTGCTGCTGCTGTTACATCTTGTCTTGTGTCATTTATGTTTTTTAGGATAATGTGCCTGATTTCTTGCCCGTCTCATGACTTTGACCCCCTCGCATTTAGCTTGAACTAACGAGTTATGGCTGATAACGTTACAAATAAACTTTGATGATAAACAGAGTAACCTGTGCTGTCTGATTGAAAGAAAAACATTGGAGAGAAAGCCAACAAGAAGGATGAAAAAGGCAAAAGAATGACTGCTAGCACTATATAGCAAATATCGGGATTGCAATCTGGGGAAAATCACACAAAAATTGACAAACTCACATCTGCTGGCGGAGCTTTCACCTTAGTCCTTGCTCTCTATGGGAATTTCTTGCAGTCGAATGGGGTCACATTAGCCCGAAGGGTCCAATTAACCACAGCATCAGGTTTTTGGGAGACCTTGGAAAGATGAAAGCTGACATTAGAAGCAATGTTTCAAGTTAAGTTTCACACAAACACAACAGGAAAGAGCAGAGCTTCTCCTCTCGCGCTTGCTTTCTTGGACAAAATTGCAAACCATCAGAAAGGTACCATGCACAAAGTGAGCCATCCACAACATTAATAATCAAAAAACATGAATAGTGTGTGTGTGTGTGTGTGTGTTTCATGGCCATTTCTTGCAAACTGCTGTCGTAGCTGAGGTCAGGGATTTGCGTGTACGCCGGCACAATATTAGGTTATTGGCCGGATCCATCTCCTAAACTGGATTAGGTAATAAAAGAGGGAGCCGGCGCCGACACCCTGGCTGGATGTGCTGAGTCAGAACCTGCCGTACACACACTCGGGAGTGCATAAACGCACCCCCCTCCCCCTCCCTTCTCCTCTCTCTCTCCGTCTTTCACTATGGTTGAGTCTGTCTTCTGAGTGGGTAATTACAGCCTGTCATGGGGTGTTACTTTCTAATGCAGGCAAAGTGATGTGCCCGACTCTGCCTGCAATTTATTAGAAGAAAGCCCAAGTTGTATCTCGCCACGGGGGGAAGGGAAGAGCAAAACACATCAGCTGTTTCTAAGCGCCTCTATTATTGTTTATTCAAATCGCTCTGCAGGCACACTAGGGGTTGGCAATTTTTATGCATTTCTTTGTATACAAATTTAATTTCCTCACACCACATTCTGTGACAGCCATTTGGTGTTTAATTGCTCCGTCTGAACTCCGCACAAATGTTTTGTTGTTTGATGAAGGCGCGATGACGCTCAGAACACTAAGGTGAGCCTCAACCTACCTGCGCTCTTCATCAGCGTCTGTCCCACAAGCCCTCACTTCCTACGCTCCAGTGACATCCATCAGGCATCCATTTGAAAGTAAATGTACTAGAACCAGACACATACCTAAACGCTGAATGCCCTCTTTCCTCTTCCTCCCGAGGAACAGATGGAGTAATGGGATGTGAGATTATTGATTCAGTGCGGCGTTGCTGTTCCAACTTTTTCCTCTGCTTTTCAAGAGGCCTGCTTGTTGCGGCTCGCAGTGGGCCTGACATTGAAATGTCAAAGCCATTATCTCAAATTACAAAGGCTGAGGATGCATTTAGTGGCCATTAAACCGTGCCATGCCCCCCACTATGCAGACAATCACTTGGCAGGAGCTCGCCCAAATCTGCCTGTTCTCAGGTTGCCTCTTCAACGTTGCTTCATCCCTGAGAGTGCAGCAGATACGCTCTTGTCCAGAACGGTGGAACAAACTGTGACACTGGAATGTCACTGTCTGGATATTGGACAGTGCGCCACACATGTCGAGGCTGACGAGCTGACAATTGGTTGCAGCTGCAGCTAATTGTCACAGCTGCAGTTAAGTGTCAATCAGGCAGTAACCTATTTATGGCCTGCAGGCTGCCAGCTGGGTACGAGCCGAAAAAGGCTCAGTGAGTCAACAAGACCGTAGGGTGTCATATTTGTCATTTTGGTTATCAAAGGGGTGCTTATGTCATGAGTGCCCTGCTTATACCTTTAATGCTGGTGGTTCTCCAGCATCACTGCACTGCGTATTTTTTCCATTTCTTCCAAATCTGGTTTTAGGCACTCTGATGTGTTTGCTTGGTGCTTTCACGCTGAAGGCAAGAATTGTTATTGATTCAAAACATAAAAACTGACGCATACTATTTCTACTGTACTGGGACCGGCAGGCTAAAGGTCTGATCCTCCCAAATATTCACTCTGAAGATAAGAATATCTACTGAAATGTATAGATTTTTAAATCCTTGCCAGAAATTACTTATGGGACAGGAATTGTAGGATTCATGAGCTTATGCAGAGAGGGGCAGGAGAAACAGACGCTGTAGTGTTATTACACACATTCCCTCTTGTAAAGCCAAGGTCAAGATTATAGCAGGATAAAGGAATTAAGCATATCTTGTGCAGAAGATTATGTAGGAAGACATCTGGGCCACCTTGCCCGGGTTGTTGTTTTCATTGTGACTCGTTTTCGAGCAAAACACACAGTGAATTCCTGGATTCTGAATGTGATCAGACCTGCTGAAGGGCAGCAAAAGACCACGATCAGAAGTCATAATACCCATGACACGTCCGAGATGGAGATGATATTTAACAGCGTGTGTAAATGGGGCCTTTAACAGTGTCATCAGTATGGATTGCTGATTTTGAAGCCGCCCCTTAATCAAACCGAACTGCTCTGGATATTGGCTCTTGTAAACAGCCAAATATAGTTAGTATGAGCCAGATGATGCCGATACGCTTCATTCAATTAAATTGGGATTGGAGGCGCTGTAATTAGGTTCGTTGTCACAGTCGGGTTGAGATGGGATAGGGGCTAACCCGAGCTAGGCTAGTGAAACAGATGAGTTTCCTACGCCGATCTCTCATCTGGGGGAGCACAGACACTGAAAACACATCGGCCAGTCTGAAACATCAGTTTCCTAAACACCTAAAACACCAGAACTCTAACTATGCTATCAATAAGTATGGTCTAAATGGAGGTCATCTTTGCTGTTTGACCAGGAATGCTGTGATTGATGGCATTGGATTGCAGCAGGCAGGCAGGTAGCAGCCTGTGCTGAGCCTGAGTCAGGCTTGTGCGAGTTGTTGTTGTCCTCACGAAACCTTTGCGAGGTGCATTGTATTCATGACAAAGCATATACGACAAACAGAATGTGAAATCAGGCAGCAGAAAAGCTACTTAACTCCCTATAGACTCACAGTGACCGCCTTTAAAAATTCTCTCTGGCTAATGCAGTGCTGATGCATGACTCACTGAACGCGGGTCTGTGTGGGCTGTGATGCACTGGGGGGTCTCCTCTCAACCATGACACAACAATGCACTCATACACTGATGGGAAACATACATGTTTAGTGTCTGTAACAAGCCGCCAGGTAGCTGTAAGTGTTCCGTGTGTTGTTCAGGGATGACTGTTGGAGTGTAAACAACATTGCGCATCTTTGCTTGTGCTCTTGCTTGCATGAAGGGAGATATACGTACCTACAGGATGAACTTTCTCTAAAGACAGAGGGGCAATTGAGGGGGTAAGTTGGATATGTACTTGAAATTATGCAGAGATGCTGATTTCTTCCACACATTCTAGGGCAGGGCTTTTTAATGGTTTGTTGACTGCTGGAAGTTTGTGTGTGCGCTTGTGTGTTTGAAAGCCTGTGATGTGTGCAGTGTGCATCCACTATGATCATACAAAGCTTTTGCCTTCAAGTAAATATGCAACTATATGGAAAATACTCAATGCCAAGTGAAAGTCCAGCATGGTATAGTAGTATAGTAAGTGTTTGAAGTAAAGTGTTGCAACTAGAAAAGGCAGAGAAGAGCAATAGTGTGTGAGCTGAAGTTGTGATAAATGTGAAAATCCAAGCAAAAAAAAGGATTTTTCTTACTTGATTAAATGTTATTACTCTCCACCTTTTCAATACACAGTTGAGTTTGCCTCTGTGTGTGTGCGTGTCTGTGTGTGATGTCACCCAACTCCATGGGGTCTCGCAGGAGCTCGTTTGATTGCAGCCTCACAGCTGGCCGGCTGCATAAGCCAGCCAAGCTCCCGGTGAAGCCGACAGACGGCGAGGCAGAGATGTGAAGGAACGCATGGGAGGATGCCTGGGAAGATAGTGGAGAGAAGAGATGTCAGCGCTCCTTCGGCCTAGTCTGCTGCGAGACAGGATGGAGAGAAACTGTGAGAAAATCAAAGGGAAGAAGGAGGGAAGGCAGGAACACACACATGCAAAGGCACTGCAAGAGAAATGCTTTTCATTTGCCCACACACAAGTTTTTTTCTGGGGTTTACTGTGGGATATAAAGAAAAGTACAACCTCTCACTCTGCTTAACTGCTGTGGTCAAAGCCCCGTGCTGTTGGGCAATTGGGCAACGGCGTGGAATAGCCTAATTTAGAAGCAGATGACTGGATGCTGCTGGAAAGAGGAGAAACAGGGAGAGGGAGAGAGACGCTGAGGGACAGTGTAGGAGACACCAATATTGAATTATGTGAGGAAGGAAAGAGAGGAAATAAATTGCTGAAAGGCAGAGAGAGAAAGGAAGAGATACAAGTGACTTAGAGTACACATTTATATAGAGGAAAACACACACACATGCATGCACACACACAATCCCCGAGGGGATTGCTGTAAGGCATCAGTGTATGCAGTGTGGGAAGATTCCACAGTCATCTGTTTTGGCTTGTGTGTGTGTGTGTGTGTGTGTGTGTGTGTGTGTGTGTGTGACTGCTTAGAGAGAAAATTTACTGAGAAAGAAAAGGGTGGGGTGAGAGAGAGAAACAGACAGATGACAAGAGAGAAAAAGAAGTAGAAAATATTGTCTGTGTGTGTGTGTGTGCTTAGAGATTTGATGAGGAATTAATGTATTTCCAGTCTTACTGTTAAGATTAAAAAAAGGTTATTGGTGTGCGTGCGTGCGTGCGTGCGTGCGTGCGTGCGTGCGTGCGTGCGTGCGTGCGTGCGTGCGTGCGTGCGTGCGTGCGTGCGTGCGTGCGTGCGTGTATGTGCATGTTTCTGTATGAAGAACAAAGAATCAGTCTTGGAAGCAGTAACTTTTCGAGCCACCAGCTATGAGTGAGTTGAAGTAATAAACTTTGTCGAAACTCTGATTGCTGCTAAAGGTGAACAGAAATGTAATTGAATGTAAATGAATTAAAGATTAAACTGTAAGTAAAAACAACAGTTATGTCATGATGTCTGGTTTCCTACAGGAGTGAATTATTAAACATAAAAGTATATGATATGACGTTTCTGCGGCAGCATTTGAATAAGGAGACAGTTACCTTTGTTGACATTCAAGGACATGATCATGCCCTGACCTTCTCACTAATCTAGGCTTTGGCCCTCCTCTCCCTTTCCATCCATAACTGGGCCACGTGAAGTTGCTAAGCTGCTCTTTCAGGATGAGCTGTTTTAACACCCTGCCGTTGATCATATTTGGTTTAATTACCTCTGCGTAGACCGGAGGAGCATTAGAAATCATGACCGGGTGCATATTCAATAAATTGACTGAGGCAGGGAATGGAATGGCTACTCTATGACGCATCTGCACGGCCAGGATTTATGCAAGGATGACCTTCGCACGGCGTCTTCCTCACTCGCAAGGGGTCAGAGAAAACAGGACTCCTTTTGATGTGATGTTATCAGTGAGAGGTGGCCATGCATGCTGACGAGCGGCTTGTTTCGCAACGTATGCCATAAATAATTTAGGTTCATGCTATAGCCATGTGTAGAAAACCATGTCGCAGTCCTTTGGCGGCTGTTTCTTCGTGCCCGTTTCTGTCCATTTGTAGCTGGATTGGAGCGCGGCGAAACCTAGCAATGCAGGAAGTATCAAATTAAACATGACAGAATGAGATGGACCACCAAATAAGATGATGGGATATGCCTTGCACCACCTGCAGCAGACAAACAAAGGCCGTAGAAAGAGAACCTGGGGGAGCAAGCGTCTCCAAGCCGCTGTTTTCTGAATACATAGTAGCCTGTATTTCTTTTTAATGTGAAAGGCGAGCTGCTTGCCTGAAAGAAAAATGAGAATGTAGTCCAACTCATATGACACAAATCCACTGTTTATGTGTCCAATATTGTTGCCAATTTCCCAGTGTTCCCTCCACTTGTCGTGATAAGGCGCACGTTTATTACGAATACTCGCATTTAATGTCAAGAGAGCGGGCGTGGACATGTTTTTATTTGTTTTTGTTTTTAAATCGCTAGAAGACGGATGAGCGTCCAGTCCAGAACCGGCGCTGAGGAGCGGTTGCCTTGGCTCTGCATGTTTTCTTTATTTACTCATCAATGAGGTTTAGCAGCCGCTCAGAGATTGAAGTTGCAACATCAGGGACCTACTTTTATTACCCGGGGGTCTTTTGTATTCCTTGCTGTCCATGGCGGAAAAGCTTTCTATCGATCGACTCAGGCCAGGGAAGGGGATTGTGAAACACACACACACACACACACACACACACACACACACACACACACACACACACACACACACACACACAAGCATTGCAAACACATGGCTGGTGTTTGCAGGCAGTGCAGCATCCTCCTTAATTCGGGTGCAAACAATGCAGGAAATGGGTGATATGAAGACCGCTGTGCCCTACGTTGATCGAAATACACCTGACTTTGCTTGGCCCCTGTGCTGTATTACATCAAACAGACAGGAACGCAGGGATATATCCGGACTACTACTGCTACTCTCTGTTTACCGTTATCCATCCATCAATCTGGCTTCCTAGCTCAACCTCACGATAACAACTCCTTCATTTGGGTCAACAGTTTTCGGACAGACCATAATGGCATCAGGTTCCCCTGGGTGCTTTGGCGGTCACAGTCTGATGAAGCCAAACAGAATTACATCATCTGCAAAAGGTGAACCACAAATTAATTTGAGTGAAGGCGATACCACTGCAGGCTCCCTGTTTATTGTGTTTTTCTCAGAGATTGCATGGGTTAATGAAAATGAAATACATCTCACTGAATGTGCAGCCATCCTGACATTCTGGCATTAGTAAAAAGCCTCCAACACGTATTCCCCACAGCCCGACACTGGTAATTACTTCAGTTGCTGTAAATCATGTGTTTTGTACAATGTTACATTAGCTGCAATGTTGTCGGAAGCATTATTATCCATCATAAATAGATTTGGAGGACACATGATGCCAGCCACATGTCCCCAAAGTCAGACATCTGCACGCATGCTTGTCTCTCAATGCATTTAGCAATTAAGCCGCATACATGAATGGAATTAATAGGATTGTGTCATTTGCTGAATTTACATGTCTTAATTAGCCTACATGAGCAAAGTAAGCAAGCCATATGGCAGACATATCCACTTATTGCTTTAAATGAAGTAGAAGCAAAGTTTGAACACGGGCGTTGAAATATAAAGTGTGTTCCCGCAGTTCCGTGTGAGTGAGTGTGTGTTTGTGTGCCGTCCTGTGTATTCTCATGTGTGTGTGTGTGTGTGTGTGTGTGAAAGGTTGGTGGAAACGACTGACCCAGAAAGCAGCAGCGAGGAACGTGCCGGTGCAACACCGTTCCGCTCGCCGCCCCGCCATTCATTTCCATCAAGACCTGTAATATTGCCTTGTACTCGGGGATGAAATTGCTTTCTGCCTTTTTTTGGGTGGGGGGTGGTTGTGTGCAGTGGCGTCTGTGTTCTCTGTGAGTGTTTTTTGCTGTTATTTTTTTTTGACAGGGTGGTAGTTAGTGGCCAGGGCCTGTGTCCAGCTACCACGCCACTGCCATGTTCCCCGGGTGTGATTTATACGTGCAGAAAAACCGGGGCAGCCCTCGTAATAGAGGTTTGCAACAGCATGATAGAGTGGCCTCCCGCTACACTGCGTTTCCACATTCCTTCATTCTTCTCCTCCTTCGCTCCCCCTCTCCTTTAGCCACGCACAAAGCTTTGAATTTATCAGCGCTGTGACATGATGAATTATGCACTCACACATTTTTTTTTAAACTTATTTATTTATTTTTTTCCACTGGCCGCTTTTTCGCTCCATGCAACAGCGGCGGCAGCGGCGGCGGCGGCGTGCTAAAATATTTATCTCGTTCTATCCGAGTCGGCGTAACAGGTGTGTTTAGATACGAGTGCAAGACGAATGATCCTCCGCTCCTCCGATGACAGCGCGGGCACAAGCGACAAACAAGAAACCCCTGACAATTTCTGTAACGTTTGAGTGGTAAAAACAAAATCCACTCTTGGTTTAATCTGCATGCAAAACCTGCGCGCAGTGTATTTGGTGGAGAGGTAATTGGTAGCTTTCGTTTGATGGCCCGCTGATTGACCCGCTCTGACATTTTCAACGATGTCGCATCAGCTTGTCAGCCACGTGGGGTTCTGCTTGAGAAATCACAACCAATCATGTCAATTTATGCAAAGAGCCCTTGTGGATGTGATGTGTTGGAACTGCAGAGGAGGCAGCTTGGGACCAGTTGAATCCTGATTATTAAAACTTTGAAACATCTCCAAAGCTTAAGGCATGACTGCAATGATTTCCTACAGACTGATGGAGGCAGTACACTGGAATCTCTTTATGGCGTGTGCATACACCCAGGCAGCACCTTCTGGTCACAGCAGAGGTAAAGGATGGGGTGTTAAAATGGGTGATTAAGCAGACGCTGATTGTTCTTTTGAAATATGTAGAGGAGCTACCTGCTGTATCAGCGACTATAACAGCACTGTCATCAACATTTATTTTATCATTTGGACAAACTTGCCCTTACTCTGCACTTTACTCGTCGTTTTCACAGAAATTGGCAGACACGGTCTCTCTAAGTACATATTAATGTACAGGTTTTGTAGTCTGTTAAACATCAGTAGGTCTATCTTCATCTAGTGTACCTGACATTCCACCGGTGGCACCCTCGCTAATATTTGTTGGTTGAAATCCTCACAACATCTTGAAAGGAAGGAGTGCTCTGTGGAAAATACCATGTTTCCAAAGCCCCTCCCACCAGCATCAGCGCTGTGGACATTGTTTTGTATGCAAATCTACTTACATAAGTTTGGGAAAAAAATTATACTCAAATAAATCTTCTTTAATCTCATCTATAGACCCTGAGTCCGCTCAATCAACGGCTAAGTCTACCGAACAATCACTGTGGTTGAAATTGAAAGCCTTCATGTCCACTTGGAGAGACAGATACAGATTCATAGAATATACTGAAGGTTGTCGGCGTGTTTGGGATGACCCCTAAAAAATCTAAGAAGGATCAAACCATTCATGAGTCAGTAATGTCAGCTCTATCAGATGGCCCGGCACTTTGACAGGTCGGCTGTGACTCCATCGCCAAAGGATGAGGACAGATGTGATGTGAAGAGAATAAAATGAACCCTAGCTACATCATAATTTCATCCAAACATAATTCTTCCACTAGACATATTCATTTCTGGAACGATACATTTTCTAAATGTGATTCCAACCAAAATGGTCCATCTGGATTTCTGGTTCAGAGCATGAAGTTTTCCATTCACATTTTAAATGCTTGACAAACTATTAAACTCTGTAGTAGCTGTGCAGTAATTGCTTTGACTGGAGGTTATATTGTCTCTGTTTGTGTAGTCGATGAGGAAAAATACAACAACAAATCACACCCAAGAATGCAAGGCTCATCAGCACTGGATGTGTTTTTTTGTTAAGTTGCTTGAGAGTTTGCCACACAAACACAGAAAAGAATGGATCTCCATGGTGGCCAACAGTAGAAAACTGTGAATAGAAAAGAATAAAATAGAAATATCATGTGTGCTCTCATATCTTAAGCACCCTGAATGCAAACTTTAACTTTCTGTGTCTGTGAGCAGCGAGTGTCCTTTACTGTGGAGGCCGCAGACCTCATGCGCCTCCCTGGGCCACAGGAAGTGGATTGCCTATTTGTTGCATCACTGGTTTGGAGAGCACAGTGGTGGGCGGGTGTAGAGGGGAAGCAGGGCCCTCCAGGGTCAACTTTTTTGGAACGATTATTGGCTTTTTGCACACCGATCCCGGCTGGTTGCGGAAATAAATGCTGTGAAATGCACGGTTAAATTGGAATATGAGGGGGTTTTGGTTGCTTTTTTTTTTTTAAGACGATCACATCACTCGAACAGTGTCTGTAGTATTGCAAAATGTTTTTCCAACGTGATTTACCAACCCGCCATCTGTCTCTGTCTGAGATTTGTGTGGATCAATTTTTATTGAGGTCCATATACGGCGGCACGGACAACCTTGAGACTAACATGCATGGCCATGCGACGCTCTAACGAAGGAATTTTCTGTTCTTCCCTTTGTTATGGTTATGGAGAATATGAAAATGTAGATTCATATTATGTTAGTTGCAGCTGTAGTGTGATCTAGGCCGAAAGCTACATCTGAGCTAATAAGCTGGGCTGGGGGCACTTTCTGATGACACTTGCATGTCTGGGTCTGGCATTAGCACCGATCCTTGCTTTGAGCAAGATGCAGAACATCTGGTGTGCAGGCAGCGACCTGAGCAAAAAGCCCTTACTGCAGCAGCCAAATCAATCATGGTCGTGACTCTGAATGCATCAACACACAACATGATTACAATCAAATCGATGTCTTCATGAAGTATAAAAGCAGTAGATGTAAGAGTAACCATGAACTAAAGTGTTCATTTTTGTGAAAAGCATGTATCTTGGTCAATGAAGGAGCTAGAGCTATAGAATTTCAAACACAGCATCTATATGGCACTGGGATCCATTGGTCTAAGTTTGGGGCAAAAATTTCCCAAAATGACAGTGTAACCATGGACCAAATTGTTCATTTTTGTGAGTACATTTAGTGATTTCTTGATCTTTCATAATAAGCCATTTAATGACATTTTCCCATCCAATAAATAAGATTTAAGGACAGAGCCTTTTTAACTCCAAGGAGGTTGGCCTGATAAAGATTCTGCACGAATCCAGAGAGCTGATGAGCCGTAATGCCTGAGCAGCTCTGGCCACAGGTACACACAACTCTCCGCTCTGGCAGGCAGCCAGCATGCAGCCACACAAAATCTAATACAGATGACTTCATCATTTTTGCCTGGTGACCTTTCTGGCATCCTTTTCTACTCCTCTCTCCTCCCTTCCTCTCCCCCTCTCCTCGCACTCAACCTTTCCACAGCCCCTTTGCCCGGCTTCTCCCTTTGTTTCTCTCTCACCTCGTCTCCAATCCACCCCCCCACCCCCTTCCCAGCCCCCCCTCCAAGGGCGTTACTCATACTGAGGTTGCACTCCTGCGTCAAGGTTAAGTGCCGGCGCATGTGCCTCGAGGCTGGCGGCCGGTGTCAGCGCCACCGCTCGTGGGGACCCGCTTGGCAGCTGCACCGATCACGTCTCATCCCAAAAAAAACGATGGGTCCTTGGCTGCAGCGTCGAGCGAACATAAGCACGGGCAATCAATAGGCTTCAATATGGGCCTGCTGCTGGCGACTGTGAATGAAACTCAATTTTATTTTGCAAGATTGTGCATTTATAAGATGAACAGATATTGATGGCAGAATCCTGCGTGTGTGTATTGCAACTCCTCTGCAATACACACACACAGATTGAGTTTAAGGCTGTAATTTAACTGCAGATGGATCACTGTTTTTACAAGGACATTACCTCTGTCCTGGATCCATCCAGGTTAGTAGCAGGCTGTTTTCTCCTCCTCTCATTATTCGATTATCGCAGCCTCATACAGGCTTGGTTCCCCTCATCCCACATATTTGTCCCTATCCATCAGTCACACTTTGTCCTCCTTTATCCTCTTCTCCTCTTTTTGGGGACTTTTTAATGGTTCTTACGTGACTCCTTCCCTGAGGATCAGTCAAGACTCCGGCAATAATTGTCAGATCTTGGAGCGAGAGCCCAAGCGAGGCCCGCTAAGGATCTAATCCAATCACGGAGGATCAGGTGTTATTCTCTCTTCGGTATCCGATTAGGACCACTTCAGGTACACACACAGACACACACTAAACCTAGACATAGACCAGGTGAGCCCTCATGCATTAGCAAAGGCATCGCTCTTCTCGACTTCCTCCCAAACACACTCCACAACATACTTTCCCAGTGTAGTCTACACTTTGCCTTGACCCTGCATCCTTCTTTCCACATTCTCCCTCCCCCACTGTCACACACTCTCCTTTCCAGCCACGGGGATGAGGTCGTGCAGTTTCAAAGTGAGTGTGTGTGTGTGTGTGTGGGAGCAAATCATCCATGTTTACTGGCCCCCAGTGCACCAGGTCTAAGGCTTTACTTACAGGTCCTGAGGCTGCCGTCCATTCAGGGAGGCTGCTGCTGTGGAGAGATTTAGTAGTGTGATTAGAGGGAGAGTTGAGACTATTGGAGCATTGTGGGGACCTCTGACAAAGGGGAACCGGGCTCACCTATGCATGAATATCCGCACGAGTACATGTGGATTTTTTAATGTGAAAACTATTCCACTCATGCATACAAATAATGGCAAACACACCTCCTTCTCCTCCAGGCCTGACAGCTTCTTTTATCACCGTGATTTAGTGACTCATTTTAATTAGACACGATGTGCTTTGGTCGGTCGTCCTGCACAGTTTGTACTCTGTGTGCAATACCTTACAGTGGAGCTGAAACATTATCTGCCGCACTTATATTTGATCTCCACTGCAGGGTACTTTCAATATTCTTTCATTAGTCTTTTAAGTGCATTTCCGCACCACAATTGCTTCTTCAGAACTATGTCAAGAGCGTTTCAGGACAGAGTGAAAATGTAGTGAACAAGCGCTGCTATGCGTTTTCAGCTGAGTAGAAAATGTGGCTGTCACGTTTTTGATGTGGAAATGTCTCGTCTCTGCGTCCTCCAGAGCTCAACTGTTACCAACCCGCCATCTGTCTCTGTCTGAGATTTGTGTGGATCAATTTTTATTGAGGTCCATATACGGCGGCACGGACAACCTTGAGACTAACATGCATGGCCATGCGACGCTCTAACGAATGCTAGTCAGCTGAGGACACAGCGACTGAGTTATTACTTTCATATGTAGGAGGAGGAAGACAGGGAGGAAGTGAAGGTGGAAATGAGTTACAGACTTGAACTCTCCTCCTGTCCCTGCTCATTTTCGTCTCCAAATTACCTTGCCTGTCCTCGGCATGCAATAACTGTAAATCTCAGCGTGAGAAGAAATGATTTTGCTATTTCCAAAGGGCAAGGAAGCCATGGTGGTGAATAACAAGATATGGGATCTAAGTGAACCAAAAGACTAATTAAAAAGCATCAATAATGAATTGTGGGGGTCCTGGGTTCAGGGCCACCCGTCCAGAGGTTAATAGATGAAAGGAAACTCGTTCCGCTGACATGGCTTCCCGTTGACACTGATGCTCATTGTCTCTGACTATTCAATGCTTCTCGCCTCGTGCACGCTTTGACAAAATGGGAACAGATGATCGGAATTACTTCTTCAAGCTCTATCCTCCCCTCACAGTGGACAGAAGGCTTTACAGTCGTCTCTGGGTAGGGATCAGTCAGTAAGTCGGGCCAGAGAGTTGTTTTTGCAAGACATCACACTCAATTTCGCCTGTCAAGAACTGTTGTCATAGCGACTCATTGACTGGCTCTGAGGGGCACGCTCTCATTGGATGTGGTTAACATTTCCTGACTGAGCGAATGAGGCAATTTGACAGTGGAGACTTACGAGATGGTTGATTGTGTTCGGCGGCCGGCAGTTCCTGGCACCTGGAGAAGTACATCAGCTGAGTTTGATTTAGTCCAGGAACTAATTTTTCCGACTGAAACACGTTCTCTGGAGTATTTTGGCTGTGAGGCAGAAGCGTCTCATCAACCTGATTTTTATAACGTGATTATCCTTGTTGATTTATGCATAAGAAACAAGATATGCTCTGTGGTTTGTGTAATAAGCTAGCTGGGAAATGCAAATCAATAAGGTGTTCGTCTCCGTAAACGTTGTATCAACCCCCCTGATTCCCTCTCTATATAAGACAGAGTCTGAGATGATGAAATAGTGTGATTTGACGTCATGTTTTAAATCATAGGTGTCAGGGGTGAGGAGAATAAAAATAAATGAATAATAAATAAAGAATGATATGTATTGACACAATTTCCATGTATGTCCTTTAGATTGAGGGACTTTGCTGTTTATACCACATAATGTTCACTTTCACCATGAAACGCATGATCTGCTTTTTCATTCCAGCAATCAAAAGCTGATCAAATACTTTTTCATACGAGTCTTTATAACTTCTTGGGAAGTTTTTCTCTTTTTTTTTTTGCGTCAATCAAGTTACCACAGTAAAGAGAGAGAGATGGAGAGAGGCCCTGTTACCATGGCAACCTGCTCCCAGGATGACTTTTCCTCCAAACTATTCAAAGCGTCTCATTTCAAAGCGTTCAGCATTATATCTCTGCTCGCCTGAGCCTCACACTAACGACGGTCAGACGCAAAGACGCGGGCCGAACATTCTTCTCAGACGTCATCCGTGTCAGTTTATTTTACTATTCAATTTGTTTTCCGTTTCATTGTCCGTGCGTGTGTTGTGCTGTTTACGTCATCCAGTCATTAGCCCATCCTTATCTTATTCATAGCTGTCGTGAACGCACAACATATACAGTGATGCTAAACATCCTTCATATCGCTCCTTATTAGTGTTCAGTGACCTATGAACTTCCTCTGTATTGATGTCAAATGACTCTTACATGATCTTCCGTGTGTTTGCATATTTCCCTCCCCGTCTGGTTGCTAATGGTGATATCATCAAGCAACACTCGTTTCTGAGAAATGCTTTGACTTTGTGTTTTTGACAAAAAGCCACAATCTGTCAAAATGAGTTATTATGAAAACATTACATCTGTCTTCTTTTAGCATCCTTATTGCTTATTTGTGGTTGTGGTGTTTGCTCCTTCAAGCTTGCAGATTGAAGCAAATAAAGGCAGAATGTTTCTCTGACGCCACAATAGGAGTAAATAGTTTATCAATTGTATCTCTAAAGTGTTTCTGACTTTTTATATCCTTTAAAACAAACTTATTGGACCTTCCATGGATGTCTTTGGTATCATATTTAATATTCAATTTCATTCAGCGTGGAGCTCTCCAACCATGACTCAGCGATTATTTCTTATCATTTATTATATAAGCTGAGGAGTTTTCATTTGTTGTCCCAGAATTGACTGAGCGGCTGCCGCGGTCGCTGCCTTCACCTTTTTTTTTTTTCTTTTTTTTTTTTCTTTTTTTTTTCTTGTACAAATCAACAGTTCCGATCTGATTATTTACCCTTTCTGAGTTGATTCATTTTCCTCCGCGTGAATGTCATCAATCTGTTTAATTCTATGCTCTGCTTCAGACAGTAATTCATCTTGTACACTGCCTTTATTTACTCCACCGGTTTCCATCTCGCTTGGCACTGACTTTTAAAAAAGTAAAAAAGTTTTCATGGTGGCATTATGAACAGTGAACTCACCTTCCTCGATCTGCTTCTTCATCATTTTCTACTCATGTAGACTTTTTTTAGACAGTTTTTGTGCCTATCGTGACCAAAAACTAGTCAATGCAACTTCACCTTCAAAATAATATGAATATTTACATTTTTAAGGCAATTTCCTGACATAAACTGCTTTATTTCAGCTTTATTTTTTTATTTTATTATTTTGAAATTATTAACCAAACTCCCGGAACAATGGAGGTCTTTTCCTTTTGAAGTAACAGAAGCAATCATGATGTATTTTCATTTACTGCTGCACCATTCCGTGGCCATCCACAATTGTAGGTTCCACATTTATTCTCCAGCCTGATAGAGCGACTGTGGAGCTGGCAGGTTTGATAGGTGATGTGTTACGCCCGGTGCTGCACGGCAACATTTACAGCTAGATCACACTGATACAGCACCAAAGAGAGGAGACCGTGTCTAACCCAGATTGTTTGTTTGTTTGTATCGGACTCAGACAATTTCAGTTTTCTCATTTTTCATATCCAACACCAGAATGTCACTCAAACAAATAGAGGGATGTGTCACACTGCTTATCAGATCAGATGCTCTGGTGCTTTTGGGGGGAGGCTTTCTGCAGAAATACTCTGGTGTAGTACAGCGATCCAGATGGCTCAGTTTGACTCATTTCAATCCAAAGCCAACTTTTGTGTGGCCGCATAAATGATTACAGATACACCTCCAGAGGCGAAGAAAGCAACAATAGTAATGATGATAATAAAACCAAATAGGAAGAAGAAATATAGCATTCAAATCTCCTTTACAAATCTAAATCAACCAATAAGAGCACAGGACGCTGCAGGAAAATGAAAGCAACTCATTCACATGGATTGTTTTGTTTCATATGAAGTAATCCATTCATCAACTGAAGACACTCGACAGCACTGGATACAGCTGCGCTTCATGAAAAAGGAGGAGGCGGTGACACAAAGACACAGCCGAGAGACACGTTGACCAGGGCACCTCCAAAAATGAAAGGTGTCAGACGACGACAACACCGACGTCTCTGCCTCCATGGAAACCGTTTGTCGCTACATCAGCCGCTCCATCCTTCGCGTTGTTGATCGTGTCGAGAGTGAGAGCTGGATAACGCCACTGCACACTCTGTACCATCCTTCATCAGGGTTGTCTCTCTTGCTCTATGGATTTATCTGTTTCATAAGAGCTGTGTAATATACACAGCTTACTGCAAATAACTGGAACTCTCTCTTCTTTATCACCGGTGCAGTTTGTTGGTGCTGCATCTCTGTATCTGGATAAGTGATGGAGCGATAACGCCGTCTGTCTGGACTTGCATGAAAGTGTTATTGTTATCTTGATTCTGCGTCCACATCCTTCCCATGTCGCAACTTCAGAATAACTTTATTAACGATGCTGAGAGGGAAGGCGAGGTTGGGTGACATGTCTGTGTACGTGGCTGGCTTGAGTTGGACAGTAATGATGCTGCTGCCAGCCACATTTGCATTAGTATTGCACAGACAACGCAATCAAATCAGGTCACACACGCTCACATCCGCACACAATGACACACATTTGATGACACACAAGGAAAGGAGGCATAATAAATCAGGTGTGCGCCGCACTCACAGAATGCGTGATTAACCGCTCGCCTGACCTCTCAGACGCCTTTGATTGTATAACCGGTGTGAAATATTCATATCTGTGGAACGTACGCTGCATCGACCAGTGTGGGTGAGTGTTACTTACATTTACACGAGGAGATGTACGGCCTGCATTGAACGCTTTCTATACATCCCGGGCGTTGACGCTGATAGAGAGCAGATCTGCCCTACGCTGACAACACACAAGTACTCACGGCGAAAAGTGAAATGTTTCCTGTTATTACGCCTGAGCTTCCTGGGGAGGAGGAGGAGGAGGAGGGGGAGGAGGAGGTGGTGGTGGTGCACTAAACACGCGAGAGGGGGTGACAGCCCTGATGGAAGGGAAAACGGCCGCCTATAAATAACATCAACACATTCACCGGTCCTTGTAAAAAATGATGATGAAATACATTTGAGCCCTGAATGCCTAGTAAAGGGATGACAGATATACGGCGTACAGCTAACTGACAATAATTGGCTTCTTCTTCGCTTGTGGTCCTAGTTGGTGTTTTTACCAGTGGAGGGGAGGAGAAAAAGGAAGCCCAGCAGGAGGAGAGAATGATGGTCGCCTGGGTCGCGCATTTTTTTGTTTTATTGACACAGATTCGGCGACGGGAAGGCTTGATAACATGTGACCTGAGCGATGGGGTGGTGGGGGGAAATCACATCAGAGCTACTATCTCCGTTTGATGCAGCTCCTCTGTGCACACTGAGTGATATCGGGGAACAGTTCTGCTATGGAAACTGGCGGCAACAAAGGCTGAGAGGATGTCTGAATTCAAAGCATTGAGCAGCGCTCCCAACTGCCAATAGCAAGATGGCAGATTTGTTACATGATGATGTCATTATGTTACAGAAGTAAACAGGGCAACTCGGGACCTTTGGCTTTGTTGCAGTGGCTGCATTCCTTTAGTTTAGCATCTTTGACTATGTCCAACACATTCCTGACACTATCAAACGGATGGAAAATAACAAAAACAGGTTTGAAATAAGAGCAATCTTCAGCTGTGATTGTAGCCGTAGCCAACCGAAACAGGTTTTTGAAAGGAAATGCCTTCTCGTTCACAGCAGCCACAATTGGGGGGGTTGACTGTGGGAGTCAGCCTTGCACTGAGTGACCTTGTTTAATTCAGCACATACATTGCAGTATGCACACACACACACACACACACACACACACACACACACACACACACACACACACACACACACACACACACACACAGCCAGAGGCGCGAAGCATGCAAACACACAGTGACGCGTACGCGCAAGTTTGCAGCCATGCATGCAGATACACAGCCGCAATTTAGACAAACACACACCCACACCCACCCACACACACACACAGACAAATACACTCCACCCGGAGGATGAGGACATATTTTGTCATTGGTGCTTATGAGTGGATATAAAGCATAGACGAGCACTGTGTGTGTGTGTGTGTGTGTGTGTGTGTGTGTGTGTGTGTGTGTGTGTGTGTGTGCTGGTCTACAGGGGCTTCTTCTTCTTGTGTTCTATGATTATGTCCTTGTGGTGCATATACAGTATATTACCACTGCATACACACGCCTCCCTTCACCTCATTTAGGCAGAGACTAGAGGGAATCAATACCCTGCTGTGATCGTTTCTTCCTGGAATCATCATTCATATGATAATGTGGACGGTTCTGTACAAGGAAAACAATTCCCCCTCCCTTTATTCACCTTAAACCACCTCGTCTGCTACGATAAAAAAAACACAAACAAAAAGAAGAAGAAGAAGAAGAAGAAGGAGGAAAAAACACACACACAACTGCAAAGACGAGCTAATTAAATTGGATGAACGGTGTGTGCGGTGATAATGAGTGTGAGGAGAGATCCAGCGGCTGGTGTGTGTGTGTGTGTATGTGTGTGTGTGTGGGGGGGGGAGAGGGGGTGTTGAAACGCTTCCCTTATAGTAGCAGCCAATCCAACTGGTGAGTTCCCACAGTGATGAGCAGAGGCAACCAATCAACTCGCTCATTCGGAGCCTTGGCAACAACCTGCTCAGCAAAGGGAAAGAGTAGTGTGATGTGTGAGAGTGTGTGAGTGTGTGTGTGCGTGATAGGAGGGGTTGTCTTTGTGCTTGTGTGCGTGCGCAGTTGTGTTAGAGTTCATGCTTGTGTGTGTGTGTGTGCGTGTGTGTGTGTGTGTGTGTGTGTGTGTGTGTGTGTGTGTGTATTTGTGTGTGTGTTTGGTGTTGTTTGGTTCGGCTGTGTGTTTAAAAAGAATCATCTGTATGCAGGTCGTGTGTGAGGGAGCCTGGCATTTGTCACATACGCCGCCACGTCCGTTCTGATTCCGCTGCGTGCAATCCGAAAGGGAGAGCGGCTGAAGCTCGGGCCACTTTGGTCCCGTGACTGACAGATTAATGGGTGACCTCATGAATTCGTTATTACCCTCCTGCTCGGCAAACACGCGAGAGGACGACAGCGACCTCACGCAGGTGTGCGCCCGCATAAATGAGGATTGAGCGGGGGGGGAAGAAATGGTAGATCAGCTGATGTACAGAAAAAAAAGGTTTTTTCAACATGTTGGGGATTTCAGTTTGCAGATTATAGGGACATTTATGGGCTGTAATGGCCGACTTTCACCCTTTATGCTGATAGGCGCTTCGGTACGTTGAAAGATGTAGCCTGACCTTAAATCAAGACACGGTTAATCACATTGTACATCCAGTGCCTCTTAACTATCAATAGAAGAAGTTCTCCAATCCTTTATTTATATAGAAGTAGCTACTATCCTTTGAAAAATACTTCTTTACAGATAAACAAATTCGATTCATTCAATTTTACAGAATTAAAAGTAAACTTATAGTAATATTTCAAATAAAGTAAAGGAGCAATCCTGCCGTCGTGAAGAAAACAAGTTTAGGTCAGGATGATGATCAAAGTGCATTTTAAGTTGCTAAGTAACTAGGAACTAAAGCTGGTCAGGCAAGTGTAGAAGATTAAAAAAGAGTTACTCAGTTAAATACACATAACAGCTCCAGCTGCTGCACCAATCAGATCAAACCAGACTGCAGACAGCTTGAGTGGTGATCGCAGATATTACGCCGTAAAATAGCAAACGTCTGATTTTGTGAATTCAAGAGATGGACCTTTGCGCCTTTGGGTCCACCTGTCATCCTGTCACCCACCCGTCACTCCTCTTTTCACTTCATGTTGCGACAGAGATGTGCAGTGAGGTTCAGAGTGATTTTAAAGCTGCAGGCGCTGAGCTGAGTTCCTAAAGCAAAACTTGATAGTGGGAGCTGACAGGAAGGCGGCCCCGCTATTTCCACATTTCCTGTCAGTGAGACGCCGTGAGTCAACGCTTTCGCTGGCGAGACGAGCCCCGGCCTTCCCAAGCGTCAGAACGAAATTTAGAAATTATCCATCCATTTTATTTCAAGTCTGACCAATCAGCGATTCTCAACCTTTCACCTGCTGTCAGAACTTTTCAAAGCAATTGGTGTTTGGTTCCCTGGTGCGAGAGGAAGAATAAAGTTCTGGAGAAGGAGGAGGGGTTGAGACAGGCGGGCGTCGTCCTCCTTTGAAAGCGGCCCTTGTGCCTCCACTCTCTGGCATCATCCGCTTAACATTTGTCAGCTTTGATGGGGGGCCCTGCACTTCTCACTGGCCCACATAATGGAGGAAGAGAAGACAAGGGGGAGGGAGAAGTGTGTGTGTGTGTGTGTGTGTGTGTGTGTGTGTGTGTGTGTGTGTGTGTGTGTGTGTGTGTGTGTGTGAGTGTGTGAGTCACACAGCGTGAGGGGGCTACAATGCATCTGCGCACAGCTTGACAAAATGTGTGTATCGCTTGAGTCCACCAACACGTTTCCATATGGTGTCAGGTTTACAGATACTGTTAAAGGGTTGACGCCATTTTGCTGAGGAACAAATGAAACGTATGGAACTCAGCGATCGGATGGTCTTGTCGTTCCTGTGTTTTATTGTGGCCTTTACTCTTCTACACTCGCCCCACATCACAGATATCAAACCTCTGAATGCCTCAGCTCACACACAGGGTGGACATGTTTTCATTTAATGCTATTTTCTCTCTTTTCTGTATTTCGATAAACTGGGTGTTATTACTGTTATTATTATTATTATTATTGTTGTTGTTAAAGGAGAACATGCATCGATGTGCCGTTTCTGTTCCATTGAATCATTCATACGCAATCAGTCATGCTCAGCTGTAAGTGCAGAGGTGATTACTGTCTATTCATGTGTTGATGTACCAGACAGCTTAGTGGGGAACAACTGCCACCATCTGGTCGAGTTTAAAACTGCACCCCCTTTGATATCATCATTAGTCTGATATTCTGCACAGGTGCATCGTCAGCAGCAATATTAACACACACACGCACACACAGACACAGACACTCTCTGACAGTATGAAGTAAAGACGGTAAATACCTCTTCCATGAAGATAAATGACTGATTGCAGAAAATATGATAACTTTGTGATATCTGAGAGATCGTGTTTGTCATAAATAAATGTGTAACCTTAACGTGTACTAAATCTTTATAACATCTAATGAGTGTCTTTATGTTTGGTTGCTTGCTTTTGAATATCGCAACCTATGTAATGGCATGAAAGCGAGTGCCATGGGGTCTGGTTTTGATTTAACAACATGACCTTTGACCCTCGGTAGCGTCACATCATCTGATCTGCTTCAGTTGGAGTTGATTCCTTCTGATCTCAAACAGGTACAAACCACAGGAAAGCATGTGGTGTAATTAGATGCTGTTGTAGGGTCAGATACAGAGCAGAAAATAGCTGGAAGCCATGATATTCCATTCTGTTTGTGTGAGGGCTGAACATCGTTGTAAGTTAACAGAAAAAAAGAGATTCCTGCTTTCTGTGTGTGATATTTTCTCCTCTGTGTGTGCCGGAAAGTGCAGTAAATGTCAAGTTTTCTGTTATTAAAAATGACGACATGTATGTGTGTATGTTTTCCAATGTTGTGTTGTTCTGGAGTTTAATACAGTTTATAAAAGCAAACGTATCAAAATCCCAATTATTCCCCTTTAATGATTCAGTCTAAATACAGAAAACTGGTCAACTGATTGTCATTCAGAGGGTGGAGGTCAGTATGTTGGACAAACTCAGTCCCTATGCATCAAAGCTGGACAGCAGGATCAGTGTATGAACTGGGATTTATGCTCCAACATGTTCCACTTGCAGAAACAGCTCATATCTTCCATCTGACATTTCTCTCTCCGTCTCCGCTCATTGGTCGACACATCATGTAGGTAAAGAATCTACACAAACGCTGCATCGTTGTGGTGTTTTTGTATCAAATCAGAAATATTGGAAAGTCATCCATCCTCCGTCTTGGTATGTTGTAGTTCGATACACAGTATCAAGACATCTGTAGCGGTCAATAAATGCACACACATTCCACAAGTCTCCAGGGGCTTTCTGCTTTGGCTAAGTGTGTGTATGTGGGTGTCTGTGTGTGCATCTGTCTCTTCCCGGGCTTGTCACCAGTGGATTTCGCCTATTATTATTCCACAGCTGATCTGATACATAACAAGAGGCTGTTCCCCCCTGGGACCCGACCCGAGGAGCAGGGTGGTTGAGTGTTGAGTCATCTCAGTGATCCCGACACCCCTCAGGAACTGTAACGACTGAGAGAATCAGCCATGCAAACACAACAGGCAACATGTTCTCACTATCTCATTTGCTGCAGTCGTGTAACTCAGAAACAGAAAGTGATAGAAAATAGGATAAATAGTCCTCTTGATGAATGTGCGCGGCATAATCGCAGTCATCACAGGTAGCAGCCATTTTATCAGTCGCAACAAGAAGCCCCCTCGTCGTGTTGCAACGGAGAAAGCAGGGTGACAAAGTGCTGCTAATCTCTCTATCCATTTTTCACCATGATAGCTGCTGGTGACGCCTCGCTCCGGGCAGCAACTGGGCGGGAGGGGAAAAGGAGATGTTGTGTAGGGGGGAGGAGAAAGAGGGACGGAGGGAATTATAGGTGGGTGGCACGCGAGATGTCAGGCACCACTCGGACGAAGAAGAAATGGCTGTGATCTACAGTCCACGCCACGGGAACAGCTGCTGAGACGCCAGAGGCACGCAAGTGGAATAAATACATCAACCTGGTTAGCTGTGGAAAAAAAGCATCCATCTGGAGGAATGTGTGTGTGTGTGTGTGTGTGTGTGTGTGTGTGTGTGTGTGTGTGTGTGTGTGTGTGTGTGCGTGTGTGTGTGTGTGTGTGGCTTTGGCCCATTATGCTGTCAACGTGCGGCGCAATAACTGAGAAAAAACACACAAGGGAAGTCTAATCAGCCGTTTGGTAACGGCTGGTTTACAGCGTGAGTGGATCCCTGCTAATCACGCACAACGTTGCATTCCGTTGCAGTAACAGTGATAGTTAAGGCGTCCCTTTTACAAAAATCAATCACCTCGAAAGGTCAATTAGCTGTAAAGGAATATTCATATCCATAACAGCATCGACGTCGAATCGCCGACGGCAACAGTCAGGTTAGGTGTGGCGTCCGCCCGACACGCCCACTGATCAAGCTGAGCCCACCCGTGTGACATGTATCGTTTTCTTTCGACAGCTCCCTCAGCACAGCAACGCAGGAACAATTTGAACGAACATTCAGCCTTCCGAAATTGCAGCGAGTGTATAAAGTCACACAAATGAAGCTCAGTATTGATTCTGCTGAAGATACCTTATCGCTGCTCTTACTCGTTTCAGCCTCGTTTATCTCTCTTAATTGCAAGCTGATGGTTTTTCTCTGCCACGCCTGGCGATGGAATACAAATAATAATAATAGAGAGTCCATTAGCAGTCCCCGCGTCGCTTTCTATCTCACAGAATGAACAGAAGGTGGAGAGGATCTAATCCGACATGTTTATTTCAAAGTAATAAGTGTTTCCTAATGCCTAAATTCCTAAGAGGGAACTTATTAAGTCTTATATTACAATCAACCAAAGTGGCCACATTGGTAAACAATACATACAGAATGCGGTATAATGGTTAATTTTCATATATTTCCATTGTTCAGGGTCAGTTCGGGTACCACCAGTGTGCACGTACCGCAGTTTGAGAACCATTGTCCTTTGAATGAACAGATCTTAAGGCTCTTTATAGGATTGGTAGCACATTGTCGCCCCTTGAGCCACAAAGGAATGGACACCCTGGAAGCACCCATCCACTAGTTCTGTCCTTTTATATAAAATGAGTTTAACAGAGGTGTGGGCCCACGACAAAGGCAAGGTCATGCTTGGTGGGCGATCTGAGAACAGCCAAGAAGAATCTTCAGGCACCTTGTGAGGAGTCAGCACATCTTTGACAGCACTGCGACTCGTATAGAGCTTTAAACTGAACCAATAAAAAAATCAATTCTCGAACTCACAGCCGGGGAAGATCACTACGACAGCATCTCTCCTTTCTTTGAAATGCTGTTTTCCCCTGGCGGACTGCAAATCAAACCAGCCCACAACAAAGGAAATGACAAATAAAAGGAGAAATTAGCTTTTTTTCAAGATAGGTGGAGGCGATTATGTGCAATGAGCCTCGAATGAACAAAAAAAAAGAGGGTGTGCAGTATTCATCAGATGAACATCGTAGAGAAGTCAAAATTGCAGTTAAATGTCAGATGAATTGAAGAAATTATGTGAGAAAATAAAATGATTTAGACTTTCAGTATTTCTATGCGACAAATACCAAGATACAGCACAGTGTCATCAGCATAGCACTGAAAGAAACAATTTGTCCCTGGGACATAAGCAAGTCCGACATAAGCAATAACCACAGCAGCCACAAGAGGGCGCACTGTATCTCAGTAGTACCCAACAACAAAATGCCAAATAATTTCATAATCTGCTCTGTCTGCACTGTTTTAGATGTTTGTTTTGAGGTGTTTTTTTTTAATGGAGGCCCTATTGTTGATATCCCTGGACAAAGTACAGTAGATGAACAGAACGGATCCAAATTCTGGTTTCAAACACAATGACTTCTAAACTCAAACTTGAGACTCGACTTTCATTTGTCAGTCTTGGAATTTGAGCCGCAGCAAGTGACGTGCAGAACTATGTAAACAGCCCGGACTTCAGAAATGTGTCGCCGTTCGCCCCTAAAGGTAAAATTGTTTCACCTGAGGTATGTAGCGGTTGAATGGCAGAATTGATTAGGCGCAGCTGTGTGTGTGTTCCAGCTCCACAGTAACGGGCAACATTATTGATGAGACTACTTGTAGCTGGGTGACGTTTACCTTTATCATGCGACATTCTCTGCCGTTATGCTCTATTTTTACTGCTCTATAAAGGCAGCAGCCATCAAGCGGGGACCTGAGGGAGTAAATATAAAGGTGTGCAGCAGAGGATCGACCTCCATTTCCTCCCCCCTCCCATGTGCTCCAACAATAGTTTCACAACTGACAAACTTGTATCCCCATCCCGAGAGTGGCATTCATTTTGGTAAGTGCAGGGCGGCCTGCTTCTCAGTCACCGTCACCTTAACTCCACCGTCGCCCTGGCTGCAAGATCCCTCACTTTGAAGTAGCAGTAACTAACAATTTTACTGCCCCATTTTCCACAAAATGACCTTAATATATCTGCCAAGCGCTGAGATTTCTGTTTAACAAACAAGGCCAACTTCTATCAAGGGTCTCCTGCAGCACAGCTTAGCAAATTGAATAAATGAACAAAGAGGAGAGATGATCTTCTAACAGCATTTCAGTATTTATTTTACCCTCTGCACCCTTAACAGTATTCCCAATACTAAAATACGACCACATACAGCAAATGTTTTACAGAAATAACCTGCTGATGGTGCAACTTATCACAAATACGTTAAAGGGTTAAGGTGAGAATGTTTCAGAACTATGTGGTGCAAGACTACAGGTGGGTAAATTAAACCATGAATGTTCCAAAAGAACATGTGATGCACATTATATTAACATGTCAACAAAAAGCTAATATAAACTACATATACACAACACATTAATATAGATATTTCAAATCTGGGTACAGTATTGCAAAGGCATGAGAGTCCTTAAGGGGTTAGGAAAAGAAAGCAGGGAAGGCTGATAAATAGGTCAAATCAACAAAAATATTTAAAATTCTCCAACGTCCACCCTCTTGTCCCTGAACTTGCTCCTGGCCTTGGTCCGGGCCTTGAAGGCGGCCGCGTTGTACAGATGCTGCCGGAGGAAGAAGGAATAAAGTAAGAAAATGCACGCACACACTGAGATTCATGAGTAGAAAAGCAAGAGGGGAGAACATATGCACACACACACGCGCGCAGACGATACATACCCTTTCAAAGCGAGAGATTTTCATGGCCTTCATTGTGGCGGAATCAATCAGCATGGGTGGTCCCAGTTCAAACACGTCTCTTATGAATTCATTTGCCTGGATTGGAGACACGTTTTGAAATAAATTAAACAACAGGTCCACCAAGGATCAAGGACAAAAACCATACAACGCTTTACTAACTTCTACACCGTCCGCTCATCTTCACTATAAGAAAAGCTGGCTGGTGGACATGATAGATGAAATGAGTCACGGTGCTGCAGTGTCATAGACCATTCTGTTCTGTTTAACCCCTTATTTAGCTGAATAGCCTAATACTCTGGAAAGTATTGATGCTTCCCTTGTCAAAGCAGGTAGATTTAAGGCGTGACATGGAGGACTGAAGGTACCTGTAGGTGGTAGTTCATGCCGGAGCCCACAAACTCCCTGAAGGTATCATACGTCCTCTTTCTGACCCAGCTGTCTATGATCATGCGCTCCGTCCCGAAGCGAATGGTCTCTGACTGGAAGTCGCCCTCCTGGATCAACGCAGAGAGGTAAGAACAATCACCGGGAGCTCAACGGTGCATTTGTGGCTCGACGTTTATCAGAGGAAAAAGTGCAGAAAATACAAAAGTGCAAGCAGAGCAGAGCGGGCGAGACGACCCTGAGCGCTCACCTCCACGGCCTTGAGTATGTCTCTGAACACAGAGCGCTGCTTCCTCTTGTCCACCTTGGCTCTGTGTTTGTTGCAGTCGGTGGCCAGAGCGGTCAGCTTATCGCACAGTTCATCCCACTCCTCAAACTCGTAGTCCTAGAGGGAGACGAGGGAAAAAAATGCATTCACAAACAGCTGAAGGAGGAGGGGGAAAGAAACCATTTAATACAACAGCGCTGAAGTGAACTTACAGAATCCATGTCTCTGGCCAGTTCAAACAGCAGGGCAATGGTCTCTCCTGCAGCAATTCTCATGTTGACATCGTCACTCTCCAGCAACCGTGGCAGTTTTGGCAGGTGTCTGCACAACAAGACGCACATAAACAACAAAATCTACACCTAGAGATCTTTTGGTGCGCCAGGAGCAATAACTTGTGACCCGTCAGTGGCTCTTACTTGCGCAGGATGTCCTTGATCTGGCTGGCAGTGCAGATGGTGAGCAGGAGTGCCCAGGACAGCAGAGCGTTGGTGTGGAGCTGGGATGTCTGGGGGCTCATGGAGGGACAGGTGCCGTCCTCCCTGGCGTAGGATCGGGTAAACAGGTTCTCAAAGCACTCCATGGTGGAGTGAACGTCCTAGAGAAGGGCAGAGGCACAGATTGCACATCAGGCACTCCAGAGACAAGCCTCCGTCTCATCACCATGAACCAGACACTACAAATGATCAAGAACTTACCAGGATGTCATCCTCAGCAACAAAAGTACAAAGGCCCAGACTGGTCGCCACCTGCAGCAGAAACAGAATATAAAGCTTGTTAGAGATGCAATGGATCAAATTCTGATCACTCTCTGACCCCATCAGTGTACCGTCCAACTTGTCAGGTTAGTCAGCCACAATATATCAGACTTTGTGAGCATTGTTCTGTAGCGTTTCTCTGTTACTGCCTGTATCAGATACTCACAGCGTGTCTGGCTTGCAAGTTGGCTGTTCCATCTGCCAGGATTGTTTTGAAGATGGGTTTGAGGGTCTTGAACACCTCTTCGCTCTCGATGCCCGAGCCCAGCTGGATACACAGAAGGCAGGCCAAAGAAGCCGCTGCCCGCTGCTCCTCACCTTTGCCTGAGAGCGAGAGAAGACTGGCCGTTACTTTTCTCCCCCCTGGTTCTGACGTCAGTGCAGATTCGCTCCCACTTGATGACAGTTAGGTGTTGAAACTGATTGTTTACCTTTCTTGAGGCAGCGTTCGATGCTGTCTGTGATGGTCATCCTTCTCTCAGAGATGAACTCGTACAGTATCCGGGTGGCCATAGCCGTCTTAAGCCCGTCCAGCGCCCCCTGTCGGGTCTTGGCGCTGAGGAAACGAGTCGAGAAACAGTCATTATCTATATTACACAGATATTGGAAAACTGATTTTGGTATAAACAGACGGCTGGAGGGCAGGTGGTGCCCGACAACGAGATGTAAGAAATCCATTATGTTAAGGAGGAACCCGCGTGTGTGTTTGTGTGACACACACACACACACACACACACACACACACACACACACACACACACACACACACACACACACACACACACACACACACACACACACACACACACACACACACACACACACACACACACACACACACACACACACACACACACACACACACACACACACACACACACACACACACACACACACACACACGAATGAGTCAATGGACCGGTTTAAGCTGACAGCATTATTGTGTTGCAGATCCATTAAGCTTAAAATGTGATACTTGGAGTTGTTTAGGTGGTGAAGTGGTGCTAAAGGTTCATCCTTACTGCAACATGAATATAGTCAGCATGCAATCCAATCTCAAACCTTACGCCTAGAAACAAAAAGGCCAATCAGCTGATAGAATGGACAGTGTGTGTGGACAGTGTGTGTGGACTTGGTACCTCTTGTCCACCGTGCTGTCGATGAACCCCTTCAGCTTGTACTGGAAGTCCTCCTGGGCCACGTCCTCACTGGCCTCCCCGCCTGGCAGCAACACAACACAATAACACAACGTCAGAGGAAACTCACCCGATGGACAACAGTATGCATTACTCGTCCTAAAACATATTCTTAAAGATTCGAATGGCTTCAGGCTTTGCAATGCTGAACATTAACAGAGCAGACATTTTGACTTTCAAAAGTAGGTGGAACTAATAACACTTTAACGGCTGTGTTTCATCTCTGGCACTACACAGGCCGGGTCAGAGGCACAGCTCGATGAAAGAGAGTTATGGGGTTTATTAATCTATTCCCGTTATGACAAGGGAGATAATGTCTTGGGTGAGAGAGGTTGAGGCTTTCTCAGCAGCTTCCCAGACTCACACAGCAGCAGGGTCAACGGGGACACGGAATGCAAGAAGTCACAGCCACTCCGTTTGAAAGTGTTGGCATTGTTTGGGAAATTAATTCATACCAAAACACTTGTGCCTAGTTAGAACTCAAACCCAATGCAGCACAGCAAACCTTTGTACCCAGAAGCGTCAACGAACATGTTGATTCAGACGGTGATACGGGGGGACAAAAGTTGGAAACGCGCACACACACACACCTTCATCGGCGACGCTCGCAGAGTCACTGAAACTGCTGCAATGGCTGAGGGTCTCTATGGAGGCGTCCTCATCACTGAAGGGCTGCACAGCTCCGTGGCCCCCTGGAAAACACACACAAACACACACATGTCAGACATAACGGTTGAGCCTTATCAAATCGGGTGCTGTAACAATGTGGCGGAGGTCTGTGTGAGCTCGTTATGTAACCAAGACGGCGCCCAGGTGATGTGGAAAGTATTAAGTTATCTAATCTGCCTTTTCAATGTTTGTGGTGCTTTATCTCTGATGAACACCCGCAGTACTGTGAGGGTCGAGGCTGTGTAAACATGACATAATGTTCAGGTTGGTTGTGGGCTGCCATGACACGATACACACACACAGAGAGACAGACAACGTGACACAAACAGTCTGCACAACTAGTTCATGGTATCTAATCACGTCTCATGAGATGGACAGGACACATGGGGTTCTGCAACTTTAAATCGATGCCAGATCATTTAAGTGATCATGAGTTTGGAGGCTGACTGGTTGGTAAAAAGCTGAACTACCATTTCTTGACACGTTGCAATATGACAATACTTGAATAGCTTCCAACGCTTTGAGTGGTTCACACATCTGTGTAAGCAGTGTGAAGATTCACAGCTAAAAATGGTGTGACAACCTCTATTTCTTAAGAGATTTGATTGAGTAGACGTTTCTACACAATAATTCGCGAACTGTTGGCATGTTTGTCTCGACTGGGGCGACTCGGGTTTGGGAGTCTGCAGTCTCTGCTCTGACCTGAATTGAACTCACTTCTGGCAGACATGTTGGCTACCCGGCCTAGGAACAACAATCACGCGTTACCAACAATAACAATAAACCAGACGGGAGAGTTCGAGTCACAATAATTTGAGGTCAGTTGATTTACGAGGTCGCTATGTCCCGGCAACGGCCACTTTAACGTGTTACGGCCGTGTTGTTGACGTGGCCGTGGACTTTCTCCTCCCGAACAGCTGATTTCAGAGAAACCGGGCGCCGCCTATTTTCCATTTCTTCATTGAGTGCGGAATTTCCGGCTATACACGGCTCCAAAACAAACCCCCAACCTTAAATAGCCACAACACTAAACCGCTTCTAGGATGTGTTTTGTTAAATGACATGTATTTGCTTTAGATAGCACGGTAACGGCAAAGAGTGTAGCTAGCCACGAAGATGGCTAAACACGTATTAGCGTCGATCCGGCATATTAGTTGACTCCAAAGTAGGCTTCGCGTTAAAGATAAGCGTTTTTCACAGATACATTGAAATGTAAAGAGCAGTGCTACAATATGATAGCATGTGTCGCCGGTATCAACAATGCTTTGTGTAACCGGGGCAAGTTAGCTTCGTCCTTCTTCACAGGCCACACAAACACACTTACGTTTGTAGTCCATAGTACAAACACGTTTATGCTAACGTAATGTGGCAGTAACACCAAAAGAACTACAACTCCCGTCAGCTAGCAAAAGCAGCAAGGCCAAAACACTGCGGCCGCGCGCTTACTTACCCCTGTTGTTCTTCTTCTTGGATCTCGGCATCTTCGTGCAGACAAATGCAAAACGCTGGACCCAAAATCAGCCAATACACGACCAGCTTTTATTATATTGTCTCGAAAAACGAAAATATTCCCGTGGCACAGTAGATAAAAAGGAATTGAAAGCGATCTTGGAGAAAGAGTGTTGGCTGAGACGATTCATTTTCCCTCATAAAACCAGGGCTACGTAAATAGCGGGCGGTGCTCTGTACTTATACCGGCAGACATGTCACGTGGAGGTTTCCCGGCACGGTTGTCCAATCCGGGAAAGGGAACAAGCGACGCGTGGGTTCGCACGTGACGTCACTGATAGAAAGGCTGTATTTGATCAAACGTACACATGCTGCTAGTCACGTTGAGCTAAAATAAGCACAATAACCTCACACATTGATTGAATTATTGTTTAATCACAGATCGGTGAGCTATAATTATACTTAAGGTGAGGAAAGGAAAGAGATATGCCCCGTCTTACGCCACGACAGATAGATTAGGTTTTTGTAATTTGGTTCATTAGAGTTAATGACTCATTTGTTTTTGTTCGTTCAGAGGTTAAAGTTTGAAACCTACTGAGGTGTAACATATTCAACTCACGCGTTTGAAGTTATTGGTTTGGGGCGTATTTCGGTTGTCAGCTTGCAGTTTTACTGTTTGCAGTGTGACAATTAAATCTCACATGGAATCATTGGCTGTTTTCCAAGGTGAAAGTTTACAGTTACTTGAATAGACTGTTTGAACATGAACTCAAAACTCATTCTACAGCCATATATCTCTGTAAACTTGTTTCTGTAGCAGTCCCCTGTTTCATATGTGCTTTATCAAGCTGACAATGTTCTTTGTTGAGACTGTCAGAGATGTTTAAATTGATTTATGTCATTCCATTTGGAAGAACTTTGATCTATATGCTGTGCCAAGAGTTTAAAGGTCACAAAACAGTTCCTTTAGTTGACTGGATTTCCCCCCAAATTTAAAGCTAAATCTCTTCTGATAAGTAATCCATATCACTACAACAATGTCAGCCACTCTTTTGTTTGACAGGCTAGAAATAATTTACCGCCATTCTTATTGGTTATACAAAGAATGATATTGATGGTGAGAATGTTGCTAACACCGCTCCTGGCAGCTCTGAAATTGGAGCTGTGGGCATGCAAAATTCAGAGCGTACTCTCATTATGATTGCACAAGATGATTGGGAGGACACACTGGCCCCCAAGACAAACACTCCTGCAGTCTGATCTTTGTCATCAAGTTTTTGCCTCTAAGGGAAGTTGTTTTTTTATCATGCTCTTATCAGGTTCCATTGTGTGTTTCCTTTGCAGGAGAAAGCACCAGCAATCTCAAGCGCTCTTAGGTAAGTAGGTAAGCTCAGAATCAAAACACCATCACGGACAACCGACAGCCGTAAACGCCATCAGATAATCCTGATGAAATTTCATTTCAGTGCAAATTTAAGAGCAAACAAAGAAAAATAAAGATGACATTCCAATATCAAAGCAGGATTACGCAGAAAAGCAATATAAATCTTGAATAAACAAATCACATACAGCCTCCCCCAAATGTCTTCTCTATTGAAATTCACCAAAAAAAGTTTCACCCACAAGATTCAACAAATTGCATAAGTCAAAGTGTTTGCATAAAGATGCACACAGAGTAAATCTATAACACTTTAAACAAAATCACATCACATCTAATCTTTACTTTTAAAAGATTGTTGTGGATTGTCCTTTTCCTCCACCAGTACTACTTTATATGTAAGAGATCTGCAGTATTTCTCACTCTTGCGTTTCTCTACCTGGGTCCCTGCTCTGACTAACAGCCTACCTTTAATACGGCCCATGAGAAAACTGCATCTGTATGTCATCTGTGGGAGGGGACATACAGTAGGTAGCCCTTGGGACAGTGTTTGGACAGAACTGCTGTCCTGCGTGGAGCATCAAGCTTTAATAATTCATACTGCGTAAAAAGTGATTTGTACTAAGTGGAGTGTGAGATTCAATCTGAAGTAAAATGTTCCATTTTCTTGTCCTTGATTTTTAAATAGATGTGTTTTTTTTACAATCCTAAATAGAGCTGCAACATTTTTCCTCACTGCTCAAAAATTAGTTTGTATTGTTTTTGTCAGCTGTATTGAGTTACAAAGAGATTTGGTAACTCATTTGAACTGATTCTGAAAGCAATACACATTTTAATACCTTAAAATGTATCCAATTGACTGAAATTCTCATTGAAGACCTTATGAAGCATCTACGTCTCATATAGACATTCACATTTTTACAAAATTTACTGAAAAGAAGTGATTGATTGAACCCGATTGTTATATTCAAAATATCATCTATCTTAATCCACATCCATAGTTCTATATTCAACTCATGGCCTGTGAGTTATTGAAGCAATGGGCTGATGCCAGTGTAAGTGTTTCAAAACTCTGTGAGATACGAGGATGAAAGACAAACTAATGTATCTCTCAAAATGTGTTTTAACATCCTAATTCTGATTCTCATCAGTATGGCAGCACTGAGGAATCCACTTGCGTGTAACAGTCCTCATAAATTAGCTCACGAGGATGCAGACAGAATTTATTATCACCCTTCACAAGATCCATATTGTGGGTGTTTTGGGGATAGAGGACAGACTGAAATGAAGAAGATGGGAAGAAATGAGCCAAGGTGGTCATAGTGTGCAATGCCGGCCCGTTTCAAGCCTCATCTGACGCCCAGAATGGAGCGGTGAGTGTGTCTGAGGTATTATGTCACTGCAGCAGTATCACATTTTCCCACCAAAGCTGCTTTACAGTTTAGAAATGTGGTTAATGTACAGCTTGCATTGCTTTGACAAGGCCTCAGCGTCAACAAACCCCCTGACTGACTTGGGCACTAGGGGGAGCCATTCTTTTTAAAATTCAAAAGACTCGCTGCCATCACTTCAATACACTGTAGCTTCAATACCCGGAGATGTGTTTTTGATGCATAATTTATAGAGCCAGTGAACTGTGCTCACTGCTGGGCTGCGTCGTGCTTTAAACGTTTAATGGAGTGGAGCGCGCCGTGAAAAACGAACATCAAATAGCCACAACCACTGGAATGGCTGTGTTTTATTATGTTATTCTCTTGCGATAGCTTGGGCACAGAGTGTAGCCCTGTTTTTAGTTAATTCTGTAAGCACTGTGGGAGACAGAGACAGAGAGAAAGAGAGTGAGGAAGGGAGAGACAGAGAGAGATGGCCAGTAAATTAGTGTAAGGGTGAGGGGAAACAGAGCAGCCCAGTCTAACCTCACTCAGCGTGCCAGGCACGTTGCACCAGTGGACATCGGCCTTGACCAACCTAATGCCAGAGGAATACAGATCATTACCCAAATAACAGATAGACAGAGGAAGGGGCGTGGGGCGGGGGGCGGGGGGGGGGGGCAAGAGTGAGAGAGTGAGCTAGAGAGTGAGCCCTGACAGCAGAGAACAGAAAAAGACTGAATATTAATTTCTCATGCAACGCTACAGCTACTGTCTTTAAATAATTCATAAAATGACATGGCCTGAAGCGATGTGGTGAGGCTTCGTGGCTTAAGCTGCAAAGGTGTCTGTGTGTGTGTGTGTGTGTGTGTGTGTGTGTAATGTGTGTGTGTGTGTGTGTGTGTGTGTGTGTGTTTGACAATGTTCTGTGGGCAAAGCTGATGGAAACACAATGTCAAAACACCCTGGGCAGCGAAGTCTTTGAAATTTAGTTGAACAGGAGCTAATCCCTGACAATAACATCTGACGGCAGTATTTTAACCAAGGTGACCAGGTTCTATCAAGCAAGGCACTGCCAGCCTGCATGCATTGTCATCTTAATGCCACATGCAAACATGTATTTCATTTCTTTTATTCATTGTTTTGTATCCTCTGCATCTTGCAAATATAGAACAGAGCTGTAATCTAATTCAGCATGCACGTATCCACATCACAAAATCTCATTCCTCTGATTCATTTAGCCGTGTTTCTGCTCAGGGACTCAGTATTAAGTCAGAGGCCTTGTAATGTTGCAAGTTCATAACTTTTGATACTTTCAGTCGTGCATATTTATGTGCCGGTGTTTCAGTGTTCCGCTTCAACTTACTTACTGTTGCCTGTTATCTACCGAGGCAACAGCCCCCGCAGGGATCATTACATGTTTACACTTTTCCTGTCTTATCTTTGTGTGAACTAACACTCTTAATATACCTATTTTCACTCGATTTGACCTGTTCAACAAAACAGTATAAATTGGCATCAGCTCCACTCTGCTTTTAGACACCAATTTCCCTAATTAAACATTGAAATTATTTATCATCTCTTCCGCGCTGTTCAGCAGTCAAAACAACAGCCAGTTAATTCAGCCAGAGAGCTCAAATTAGAACATCCACCTCCTAATTACAGTCTTAGTCTTTGGCTGCCTGCCATGTTGTTTTTTTGTGTTTGCGAAAGGTTCAGAAAGGTTACAGTTTATCACAGAGCTCACTCCGACTGCCAGGATAAGCTCCTGTGATTGCGATGACCTCTCTAATAGCTGAAACACATTTTTCCTTTTCGACTTCAGTCTCAATCCGTCGGCCTTTTCAAGAAAGTTCAATATGTTTGCACTGCCCTGTATGCACAGAGGGAGAGGGAGAGATGGAGAGGGAGGCCTTTGTTCTGACTTTGTGGTGAGCTATGGCTCTACCAAGATCTCTAACATGGAATTTAATTGATCAAAGAGAAAAAAATAGAATGAAAGGAGAGAGAGAGAGTGAGAGAGAGAGAGTGAGTTGGGGGGAAGGGTGGTCAAAAAGACCTGAATGCCTCAACTCCGTTCTGCCTTTTCATCTCAGCTTCAAACCCCCATCACAGGGCAGAAAGCCTCCGTGTCACAGAGTCTCTTTGAATGGCTAAATCTGTTTCAAACACAGTCACGCAATGAAAACGACTCTTACAAAATTTTGCACATTGGTTTCTCTTCATCTATTCCTGGAAATGAGATGAGTTGCAAAAAGTTTGCTGCAGAAAGAAGCCCAATAAGAATCTGCACTGAAATCACTTTGCGCTGCAGGTATAGGCTTATCTGAGTCCTGGGAAATATCCATTAAGCTTCTGCAAGGACACACACACACACACACACACACACACACACACACACACACACACACACACACACACACACACACACACACACACACACACACACACACACCTGATAAGATACTGCTTTTGTCATGTGGTCATCTGATTGAATAGATTAAACACATTTAGTGGCTGGTGGTCGCTCTGATGGCTTTGCACGGGAGGTAATGTCCTCATCCGCAGCGCTCATTACCTGCTGCCTCGCCATAAGTAGCTGCCATTGTCTGATGAGCTGAGCGACGAGATCCAGTTCCATTTCACCTGAAAAACCCCTTTTCTATTACCGGAATTTTCTCTATTTCCTCCTTCCTCCTCAGTGCAAGAGATAGCGGAAAAAAGCAGGAAGGGAAGTATTTAAAATAGCCGACCTGTTATACAAAGGTGCTTTCAGGAGGCTTTGGAGAGTTCACCCTCCCGACTGACTGAGCGGTTCAGGGGTTGTCGCTTGTTTAGTTCAGCTTTGAGCTTGAAAATGTTACGTTTAAGGTTGAACTACAGACAGAATATGTCCTTTTCATCAGCCCACACCACATCAAATATGCACATCAGGTGTTAGGTGGTTATGAGTTTGAATGTTCGCCCACGTCCCCCCTGCTGCATGCGTTCACTCCCACAGTCCAAAGACACCCAGGTTAGATGAATTGAACTGAAGTGTTGCTGTGAATTTGAAACAGAGTGTGTGTCTGTGTGTGTGTCTTGGCCCTGGCATAGACTGCTGACCTGTCCTTGGTGTACGCTGCCTTATTCCCAGGATCCACGTCGGGTATGGAGATGTGGAGTACTATGCCAGCTTTCCCTTACTTGCTGTAGTGTAAACAAGAACAAATATGTCAGAGGTTGCCTCAGGGTGATATTTTATGGCGCCATCAGCTGTGCTTGTAGTAAATCTCGGCGTGTGCTCTCAGCCTCCCGCACTGACGTGTCACAAGAGGACAGATTTGGTTGTACGGATTTATGAGAATCCATTCACAGTGAAGGGGGCAGGGGGGGGGAGTATGAGTGCCGCCTTGTTTACCATACCACTCAGTGTACACGCCGTCCTTCTCGGCCAGTGCAAATCCATTTTCGTGCCTATAATAATCCATTCTCGGGGAAGGACAGTGAGCGGATTGTTGTATGGCAGAGGCCTGCTGGAGTAAAGCAAAGACGTCAAGGCCTCATCGTGGCGTAGCAGAAAGAAGAGAGCATACTGGGTCTTTCATAGAGTGGAGACAGGGGCAAGCATCGCACGGGATGATAGTTCATGACAGCTACGATAGGAAATTGTCAAGTTATTTAAATATTCGGATAGTTGCGGTATTTTGAGGCCATATCTTTATACAGTACATCTGTTCATCACAGGGAACAGATTACAACCTGAGTCCTATTTTGAGATCACATTTACATCAACAGGAGGGACTCGTGTTACTCTTTGGATTCGGCGCGGTGGCTTCATGAATAGCGAGCCTATACTGCGTATGCGTGAATGTAAGTCAGTGTTGTTGTATGTCTGCTGTTGCGTCCGTCATGTTCCCATTCACTTCTGATGGCTCCGAGTCACAGTTCTATTTTAGATTCACCAGGGGGGAAAAAGCTAAAACAGAACTGAAAATCTATATTAGTTGGAAGTCACGTCTTTCTGATGAAGTGACCCAGAAACTGGACGGGGATTTTTGGCGATTCCAGCTAATTCCTCCCATTCAAAACGGATGTAAACAGCTGAAGAATCATTCATCTTTGCAACGGTTGCATCAGAATTTCCAGATCAGGAAGTAATCTGGTACAGGAAAATAGCAGAAATGAGAGAATGTGGACACAAAGAGAGGGGACATCAAAGAGGACACCAACTCAGATGCAGATGTTTAGTCTGTCTCTTTCCAGGAAGTTAGTTGGGAAACTTCCCCTGGTCATCTGCTGACCTCTGAAGTTTTTGTTCTCTTAACCATGCTTCCCTTTTTCGGTGAGGTAAACAGAGATAGCGGCGTTGTAGAACCTCATCATTCTAGCTAATCTAAATAGTTGTAGAAGCAAATTTAATGAGGCTGCCAGGCTTGACATTTTAATTTAGTGGTAACTCAACTGCTGCTACATAAACTCAATACTGGGTAATAGACACTACAGCGTAGTCTATTAGACCTGATATGTGTTTAGTTTGCCATCATGTGCTCTACTGAGGATAAGAACCATTCCACCAATCCACCTTACCAGCTTTATCTAACAACATCACAAGGTTTCAGTTCCTTCTGAAATGTTCCTTCTTCCTTTTCAAAGAATTAGTTCTCACAAATGACTGAGTTTGATGGTTATAAATAGCAGTAAACATGTACAATATCCATATGCATGATCAGTTACATCTTGTGAAAAACACACCTATACCCTCATCGTGACATTTAAGAAATTTGAAATTATCTTGGGATAAATATAAATCACCACGTGACGTGTGTGTGCGTGCATGCGTGGCAGGCAGACGTTCTATGAGTTGCCTGGCAACCCTCTAGCCACAAAGAGAGCGAGCTGCGATGCTGCTTATGACGGCTTACATAACTGCAGGAGTGTGAAGAGAGAGAGAGAGAGAGAGAGAAAAGAAATAACCCATTCCCGCAACAGCTTTAATCACAATGAAGGGGAAATTCTCTGAATCTGTATTAACAATAGCTGCAGTGCATCCTCTGTAGCTGCAAAGTATGTGTGCAAACTTTTCAAGCTGCCACTCATAACATTACCAGCTTTACTCAGTGGTGATATGGATTTCGCTTTATTTCAAGTGGGATCGGTATTATCTTTCTCTTCTATAGGTTATCGCCTCCTGTGCGCTGCAGGGCAGCATTCGATACAGCCGTGAGAACCCAGGGTGGACCTGTGGTGAGGCTCGGCGGGGGTATTCTTATCTCCATCCTGCCGGCATGGGGTGCCTGGAGGCTGGGAGGAACGGCCCACCAGTGTCCTGAGATAGATTTGCCTGCAGCTGTGTGCAAGATTACAGCTGTAGGGCAGAGAGGTGGAATAGGAGGAAAGATGAGGAGAGCTGGGAGGGGTGCAGCTACAGCATAGTAAGGGACCATGGAGGCGTCAGGAAATGCAGTTTTGTCGCCAAGTAAATCTGTGGAGAAATAGGCGGAAATGAAGAAAAAAGAGAGAAGGAGGTAGCATCAAACAATCAGCAGAGGATGATGAATCCGGGGACTGAATGCACGAATGAACGATAAAGAGCACAGGGGGCAGGAGTGAAGACGTGCTGAAATAAAAGAGGGAGCCAACGTGGCAGAAAGCACGGGGAGGTCAAGTGAGCAGATGCAGAGAAGAGATACGGAGGAAGATAAAGACAGAGAAATACAGTAATGGCTGTGGGCAGTATTTAAATGAGCGTGCGTGGCGGTCCAGTGCACAGATTGACTGTGAGTTATTACCGCTGTGTGCTCACTGGAGCCGCTTGCCTACCAGGCCTAAGTCGACAGTCTGTAATTCAGCGAGACGGAACGTAACAAAGGAGGGAGGAGAAGGAGACGCCTTTGAAGGCAGGAGGAGCCGGTGTTAAACGATTATTTTACTCAATTACGAGCCGTTTGTGACTTTTTGAACTTGTTACAGTGGTGAATGCTTTCTTTTCTAGGCTTTCATTAGGTCGGGGAGCGTTTGAATGTGTGTGTAGAGGCAAGTGTGAGACATGAGTGCATTGGTCAGGGCTGCATTGGACTTCGGAAAGTCATGATCACATTTATAATTTGCATATTTGTGACGTTACTTCAAGACGAGCTGAATTTTTGAATAGTTCAGGGATACTCAAAAATCCAATAGTGTCAGCACTCGGATAAGCAGTGGAAAAGAGATAAATGAATGGAAAACCCTTTTCCTCCATATCTGTTTCTTTCTACCTGTGTCTTTGAGGTGTGTGTGTGTGTGTGTGTGTGTGTGTGTGTGTGTGTGTGTGTGTGTGTGCGCGTGTGCGTGCGCGTGCGTGTTCTTGTCTGTAGCTGAAAGGCAGAAGTTTTGTTGATGGTCTGCACTCAGGGACCAGTGTGTTCCCCCTCGGCAGTAATGATCTGCTCCGCTCGTCTTGTGTGTGTTTTTCTGCAACGTCGGTGTGCGTGTGTAACATTTCCTATTTGAATCCAATTTTCAAACAGTCTCGTATACGCTTCGAGTGCATTTTATGACTCATTTACAGTTTTACAATTGAGGTCTGAGGTCAGACTCAGTCATTCAGTCTCCTGCTCCAGGACTCTTCATCGAGTCATCGTCATTAAACCATCCTAGTGAGGAAATATTGTTTTTCTTACTTTGTGTAAGAATATACCTTCAGAAAAATACATTACTGCCTACTGTCTGCTTCAATTACAGGCTACATTTGTATCATTACATTACATTACGGTCATTTAGCAGACGCTTTTATCCAAAGCGACTTACAATAAGTGTGTTCAACAAAGGTAGATAAAAGAACTTCAGGTCACATCGGTGGAGATGATGAAGATGTTAATCCTGTTACACCGGCAGATTGAAATGACTCATCATATGCAGGTAAACGCGTGGGAATCAATTCAGGAGTTTGCTTTGCTTCTTTTTCATGAAAATCCTTATCTGAGTTTAACTCCACAAGATCTTCACTTTCACCTCAAAATGAGTCTTTCTATTGTATCGCCAAACCATATTCTATCCTATTATGAATCACTAATAATGATTTTGTAACCATCATCTTCCTCCTTTGTGCTGCAGCAGGATAATGAATAGAGGTCCAGTCCACACGCCCATCAGACCACGGCTGAGTTAAACCCCTTCGGGTCATATATTACATACACTATATGTGCTGACGTTTCATAATGCAATCCACAATACGAGTTGTGGCGCATTGTATACGAAATCTCGTTTCGTGAAGATCAACATGGCAATTACTGTAACTATTCATAGCATCATTACAGAAATACAGTTTGACAAGCGGTAAGGAATCAGGAATAAAACAGCGGCGTGACATAAGTGATGTTGACATTAGAGCATAATGAGGATGTACTCTGAATGTATTACTTATTGGATTTGTCATTTTATTGATCCCTGACTTCCCTGTCCAGGCTGTAAACGCTGTCCCGCAGCAATAAAACGACGGTTCCACATGAAAACAAAAGTTGCATCATAAGGTTATAAAACCCTTCGAGCAGCATTAACTGGACTGTGTGTGTTCTGGCCGGGTAAAAAAAGTTGTATGTGTGTTTATGTGTGTGTATAGTGTGAAGAAAACAGCTTGCAGAGGAAGAAAGCGATGTGTGTGTGCCCACCTGGACCTTTGCTCAGCTCACTGTCTGGCTGCTCTCAGCTGAAGGAAACTCAATAATACAATCCCGCCGGTGAGTGTGTGTGTGGTTGTCCAGAATGGTGGATGTGTGTGTGTACACCTGATGTTCCTGCATTCTGATTCTGCATGTATGCGCCTTCTGTCCTTCATTCTGTGTTTTCCTTCCGCTACACGTTGGTTCTAATCTTGGCACAATGTTTAAGGGAGCGCTGCTTCCCGCTGAGGCAGCTGGGTGTTTGTGTTGTGTGTGTATATGTGTTACAGTATACGTGTTCGCCTGTGTGTGGACCCCCTCTGTGCTTGCTTAGCCAATAAAAAAAAGAGATCTCTGTTGGTAGTTTGTGGCCACTTTTCAATACAGACAAGCTGTCCTCTTTTGTTAGATTGTTGCAAATGGCACAGAAACACGATTAGATAATTGTGTCCAAATCATGTGTCTGATCTATCATATGTGCATCCATTCATTCCATCTAAACAGTGCTACTGGGATTCCACCTGGTAATTACTGCGAAAAATTACGCTTTCTTGGAAAAACCACAACCACAACCTCAATCCAACCCCCCCAAACTTTGCCTCATGTATAATAAAAGCCTTAATGCTCTCGGGAGAATTGCTGGAGAATTTCTAATTTTTCGCTTCTTCTCCTCCTCCTCCGAGGTGATTTACCAAAGAACCCATCCTGGTAATGCATGCAGCCCGGCACAGAGATCAAAGATGCACAGATCATATCTCTGTGCATTCCTACATATATGTGAGCTGCTAAAAGGCACGTATGCTAACTTCAAACGCGCTACGTCGGAGGCCCGAGGCTCCAGCGTGGCAAATACACATCTTAATGTCAGAGGCCTCTGTGCGTCGTCTCTGCCTCCATATGCAGTCACGTTACATGAAGGGGATGCCTCAAAGCTCTGGCAGTTTGTCACTACTGGCTGACCTTGAGTAAACACACCTCTGGATTGCATGTTGCTGTTCCCGTTAACACGCCGCAACATACAGTACCTCAGGGCTAAAAATGGTATGCATCATATGCATGCACCACAAAGTCGTTTCCTGAAATCAATGCCTCACTGTGCTCTCAATGTGTGATATTTGAATACAGAAGCCTTGTTATTGATTTGTTTGGAGTGATACGTGTTGTGTACAGTTGATCACAGAGCACGCTGAGCATTCGGAAAAGAATTTCATCTGTCGTGGCACGGTGACATTCAGGAAAAAGAACAGACTGAATCTAAGGAGCCAAGCTAAAGGGTCTTTTAAAAGGTTATGTCATCATTGAAAAGGATATCCTCTGGGACTCAGATCTGTCTGTCCGGCCACAGATAAGGGAGAACGATAGGAGAAAGAAAGGTGGGGGGGAGAGACAGAGACAAGGAGACAAAAAGCATCAATGTGATCAAAGCGAAATGGAGGTTTCATAAAGGCAATAAGTCATTTTTGTGTGTCTGTCTCCTGGATTGAAGGTTAAACTCTCCACAGCTCTTTGGCACAGATGAAGCTCTGCGCACAAACACACACACACGCACACACTTAATTTATTTCCCAGATGCATTCCCTTCATTTTCCACATTCTCTGATTCCTTAATCTTCCCTGAATCATCTTTCCCTTCTTGCAGGAACATTTGATTCTCAACACGACACACAACAGATTTTTCAGTGACAATTATTTTGCATTTCCAAGTACTAATTGATGAGTTGTTTGTTAAAGTGTGGGCTGATGCAGCTTTGTGCCGAGCGCTCAAATCTATCAAAAAGTGTTCCGTTCACTCTGAATGTGTGGACACTCCCTGACATAGTGCTGAGTTTACACCCTCGGGGTTAAATAAGCATTGATTATTTGACTGGTTTAACATGCACACAGGAAAATATGCCTCATCACTGAGGTTGCGTTTGGTTACCACTGGGAAAAACACATGGTACAAAGCAAGCGTATGCTGTTTAATGTGTGAAATTTATGATTTCCCTCCATGTTATGTTGGTTTAGTGTTTGTGTCAGTGTTGCACAAGACCTGTAACACTTGGACGTGCTTAATGGAGCCTCCACAGACTGTAAATCTACGCTGATTCATATCCTGCTGTGATTTATAATTCTGTTGACTTATCTGTCCAGATCGCTCCTTCCTGCTTCTGGTGTTGCTGACACAGTAAAGCTCCTCCATGCGCACACACGTGCACACACACACACACACACACACACACACACACACACACACACACACACACACACATATCATAATATGGCGACGGGGTTCAAAAACAATAATAAAACACCTGATGTATTGGGAAAATAGTACTGAAATGTCACACTGGTTAGCATGTTGATCTAGAGTGCAAAAGGATTGGTCATCCTTTCCGCTTGCACTTGAACGCATCATAAGAGTAATGGCTGAGGAAAGATAATTATATAATGTCGGAAATCCCAGATCTTGATCACCGCCAAAATTAAATCAACCAATCCTGGGGCCTCTGACAGATGGGACAGGTCACCAGACAAGTCAAAGCATTAAATAACATATATGACAAATTTAGAAAGAAATGTAAGTAATTTTGCCAGCTAAAATTCTTGGAACATGAATTTCCATCCGATGTGACCAGAACTCAGCAACTCAAAGGCCATCCTTACAGCTGATAAAGTTATTAGTTGTCTCATAAGATGGATGAAGCCAAAGGTCCATGGAGCGAGGCAGAAGGATGACGTAATGACTGAGATCTGATCACAGTTCAAGCTGAATCCAGATAACAAGAATGCATTTTAATGCAGTGTCCAGCAGCGGATGTCATTATCCAGATAATGTATCTGGTTATAGAGATCATAAAGGGTAAACGCAATACAGATAAAACCTCATGTATGCAGAAGCACATGCAAACACAACCATGTACACACCTTTTCATACACACATACAGTACATATACTATGTGATCATGCAGCGTAATGGAAGCAGTGCAATATGGAGGCACGTTTTTCATAGATAGCCTATCTGTGAAGCCTTGAGGTAAATCTGAGCAGTCTTGATTACAGTATGTTATTGCAGCATGCTGTGTGCGTGTGTGTCACAGAATACAGTTAAATGTGTCAGCGTGTTTTTATGTTAGGAGGCCTTGTAAACACGGTAATCACAGCCCTCGGGAGGCGTCCATGTGCCCAGCTCCTAACGCATCAGAAAAGCAGAAATTATCAGCTCAGCCTCCAGCGAATATCCTGCACCACCTCCTTATGTGGATTAGAGGATTGTAGGTGGGGTGGTTACAGTCAGCAAAGCACAGACGGTTCCTCACACTAACACCCACAGACCAACAGGCGAGAGAGAGAGAACAGCACAACACCAACCTCGAAAAGAGCAAACGGCACTTAGAGGCTGGTCAAGCTGTCGCCGGCTTGGTGGTTTCGCAGATATATGAGTAAGACAAATGACGAACCACAGAAAAAGACTGTTTGTGCGCTACTATCAGTAGCCATCTTAGCATGTCCTGAGTCATAAATATGAAAAGGTGATTAAGAAAGTAAATAAAACTTTACAATCAACTAACATCAGCAATTACAACTTTTCTTTGACTGAAAACTGTGTGTGTGTGTGTGTGTGTGTGTGTGTGTGTGTGTGTGTGTGTGTGTGTGTGTGTGTTGTCTAGTGCTTAGATGTGACATATATATGGGTCGGTAGATGAGTATGCAGTGGGGAGGGGACACATCACCATAGATTGCTTTCAACTCGCTTAACAGGATACAGCCATTTATGACAGCCATCTGTCCAGCATGTACGTATGTGCGTGCATGTGTGTACGATACACTCGCAGGCACAATTATGGTTTTAGCTGGTGGGTGTTGGGGTCCAGGTGGCTGTGTAGTGTAATATTACACCCACAGTGTGCAACAGCACGGGAGATGTGGGAGCCTGGGAGATCATTTTAGTCATCAAAACAGTCACAAATGCCCAGTATGAGGGTTTGCTGCCACCATGAAACTGCATCCTGAGTGTGATGTGGTGCATTGGTTCTTCCTTTTAAATAGGCTGAATGACTGATTATAAGATTTTAAGACACCTGTGTTACCAAATTATAGGAAATAGTACGCTTGAAATATCACTACAATCCCATTATTTATCACTTCTAAGAGGTGTCAACAATTTTGTCCAGTCCATTTTTCAGTGAATATTGAGGGTTTTTTGTTTTTATTTTAAAGGTACCAACACTTTTATCTATGTATGTAGCTCCTTCAGGCATCTGTCCTTTATCCATCCATCCATACTCTGTACTTGCTTATCCTGTTGAGGGTCACAGAGGGCTGGCGCTCATCCCAGCAGTCATGTGGCCAGAGGTCGGATACACCCTGGACAGGATGCAATGTCCATCACCGAGCTGAGACATGGAGAGAGACTTTGTGGGCGATTTAGAGCTTCACTTTGACTTCAGTTTGGATTTGAACATACTGAAAACTTTGTGAAGGTGTAAAAGAGTCCCCAGCTTGCTCTTAATCCTCCTCAACAGCCCGGAGCAGCTGGGAACAAGCAGCAGCGGGACACATTAAAAATAATGGCATTTCGCTTTGTCTGCAGCGACTCCTGCGCTTTATGACAGCAAACACTTTCACCGTTTCATGTTAGTGGTTGAAGAAGACAAAAGCGAACCTGGGAAAACACAAAATCTTCTGCCTTTTTGATTCCCTCCAGGGATGCTTACTTGCAGGATTAATTGAGTTGTTTCATTTGTTGCTCAAACCTATGAAAGAATCTGCCTCTGTGCGATTCCATGTGGATGTTGTGCTAAGATTTATTTTTACATCCAGCCAAAACACGGTTTGAAGTGAGGGCCCAGCAGTGAGTGGGAAGAAAAATCTCCGTCAGGCTGATATTGTTGTTATCATCCACAGCTGCTAAGGTCTGCTGTTTGCATGTTGCTCAGATTGGGAGCACGAATAACAACAGATATCCAGCAATTGTTTACTTTGGAGTCGTTTCATTGTGCTCGGCTGGTGGTCTGAAGTTGGGCTTGCCATTTTCAGTTGTTGTTTAGTTGCATGTGGGTGTGATGACGCCTTCTGACAAGTTCCCTTCACTTGAAATGTGACATGCAAATGCCGCAGCATATAACTGAAGTTAATACAAACAGATGGAGGTTAAAATTTTCATCCAAACAAAAACGTTTCTGACATGCACATTATTGTTGTTTTGACACGTTTACATTCCCCCCATAATTTGACACTTTGACAGCTCCTACCTTGTGGCTTTGTAAGATTGGCTTCCACATAATCCACATAATGATTTGGCTCATGTTTCTGTGGTGTTTTATCTAACAAAACAGGCCTGTGTGTGTATGTGTGTGTGGCAGTCCATATAAACAGGTCTTTTATGGTGGGATTAGATCCAAAGGAGGCATTACACATATTATATAGAAAGGGCAAATGACTAATCCCCTCCTAAGCTACAGTACGCATGTCAATACTGTAAATGTGCTGTCTAGGAAAAGCAAAGTAATTTAGGCCAAATTCCATTCCCCTATGTAATGTAAATCCCTCATCAGAGGTATTGGGTGCTGGGACTCAGTCTTCACATGGCTCAATGTATAGCGAGTGTTTTTCCCGTGAAGCCACAGCCTGTTTTTATAGTTATATTTAAATGCCTGTCTTCCGATGGAGGTGAGGATATTGCCTGCTGGGTGTGAGCAGGGGGAGGCATATGTTTCTCCCCCCCATCTGACCCACACTTCCTGCTGTGATTTAGATGAAGAAGTAAGTTCTGAAAGGAGGTGAGAGGCGGTGGTCTCCCAGATCAGCCAGGGTCATATCTGCTCCTGCAAACTCAGTCTGTGTCATTGTTACCAAGACACAAACGTCAAACGTGAAAGCTCAATTGACGTATAAAAATGCATCGCTTGCTATTTGAAACAACTTGATTATGGTCCAGAAGCAATGAAGGCCTTGCTGGTGATATATAAAAAATGAAGAAGAAGCAAAAAAATCATTATTGTGGTCAACAGATCGGGATATCCTCTTCTCTCCTCTCCTCTCCCCTGTCTTCTCCCTACTGGTTTTGATTTATGCGTCGCAGATGTTCCGTTTATTTGTGGCCGTGGGCCAGAGATGAAGAGACTGGTGGATGAGTGGCGGAAACGCTGAACAATCCTCAGAGCCCATCTGGGACGTCGGGGGCGTCTGTGGCAATGACCGACTCCATCTTCCCTCTATCGTCTTGTGTCGTGACATCCAACTATGACGCCCCGGAGGGAACATATGGGCCGTCCTGATGAAACCTGCAGCAAGGAGGAAGAAGAGAGATTGAGGAACTTAAATGTTAATCTTTTCTGTGTGGTCCCTTCATTTCCTCCCATCATTAACCCCTCAGCTGCTTCCTCATCAGCGGATTATGATTTCTCTGTATGGAATGAACATTTAGAACAAGCTATATTTTAGAGACTCTGCGTCATCTAAAGTGTGCAAATTTAGCAAACTTACATTCTGTCAATGACTCATGAATCACGTTGGGATGAATGTCGGACAATAAAACACCTTGCCTTTTCAGTCAAGCTGCATTTACTTGTAGGCAGCTGACAGCTTATCTGTCACGTTCATGTCTTGTGGTTTTCCTCGCCACTTTTTTCTCCCTCTGTTTCCACCAAATTGTGATAGCAGTCTAGGTTTGTTCCACGATTCGCAGATGTAGTTTCTGCTCTCTGGAACAGCGTAGCTACCGCCTTCAATCTCCCGTCCTCTCAGGGATAAATCCATGGGGTTTCTGTCTTACTTTGCTCCCTGGCTAATGATTTATTCATATATAGTGCAGAACATTCCGACAACCGCACCCATCTACCCCCTTTTACGCGCCAACCGACCCGCAACCCCCCACCTATCCAGTGGAAGAGGGCGTATGGGGATGAGGCAGTGTAATATTCAAATGTATTTCTCAAAATGTGCCGACTGGTAATGAAATGTATTTCATGATTTTTCTCTATGTATTTGCATGCACGGGGCAGATAGGAGAGGAGGGTGACATATGACCCACGATGCCCTGGGTACCGTGCATATGTTAACCAACAAAGCCAACAGGAGGCCTGGGGTTGCTTGCTTTTTCACGGTAAAATCATACAGAAATTTGCATAGAAACCACAGAGGTAGATGGGTAAATGAACACATGGAATAGTAATGAAGAAGAGAGAGAAAGAAACAGACATTTTTAGACACAGAAAGGCAAAGAAATATTCATTAGAATTAAGATAAGATCCTTATGTATTCAAACAGCAGCCACATTCAGATGGTGAGTGCTGGGGAAAGAGAGAAACAAAGCAGTGGGCATAAAGTCACACAGACACATGCTGTATGTGCAAACTCTCTTTATTTTCATTTTTGCTGTGGAATCCCAGCCAACTCTCTGCTTCTTTATCTTCTCATGTATTTTTCATGCTCTTATCCCAGAAGAGGGCCTGTGTGTCTGAGGCAGGATTTTCATAACCTCCCCTCTGATCTACCCCACTCACAAGGTCACACTGCTGTACCTACATGGAGATTCAGGAATCGTCACGTGTAATATTCTTCTTTCTTTCTTTCTTTCTTTCTTTCTTTCTTTCTTTCTTTCTTTCTTTCTTTCGCTTTTTTCAGCTTTTACGCTGAAGATGCCCTGCATAATAACACCCCCACGTCATTTCGATTCTACTACAAGTCCCAGAATGCTTTGCGCTCGTGTCTGGCTGCGCCTGGCCATGGCGTTGCGTTCAGGTTCTCCTCGGGATTCCCTACACCAGTATGTCTCGCATACAACTCATATTTACGTTTTTTAAATAACATGTACTGAAGACAAATAACTAAATCATAGGCTAATGTTTGGAGTCAGGATATATTATGTTACTGTAGTAGTTGCTGTCCTAATATATGACACAAAAACAAGAGAGGTACATCAAAGCATTTACAATATCATAGTATTCTGTGTAGCTGATCTTGGACCTGTCCTGTGCATTTTATCACACCAATAACTGTATTTCTCGACATAATTATTTATATTGTATCTCAATTGCAACACATCAAATGTCAGTAAAAGATAAATCACAAATGTTGTTATATTAGCTATATGGTGAAGTGAACGATTTACATCGCAGAAACATAACTGATCAATATACAGTTTGTGATATTTACCCCTGTTAAATAAATACGTAAAGATACGTATTTATAAGTAAAAATACTGATTAGCATATTATGGACAGTTAGATGGTTCAATTTCCAGATCAGCTGTTCAATTTGCAGACTGTATGTCGGTCCGAGATTAAGTGTTTAATTAAAAAACTAAAATGTGATACACAAACTTATTGAATTATAAACTCAACATTTATTTACAACAGTATATTAAAAAAAATTGAATTGTTTACACGGCTTGGGGTTTTAGTCGATGAAAATCACTTTGTCTAAGTCCGAATAACGAAAAGTTTAGTCCATTAAAGGAAAACGGTGAGTAAGAACATTAAAATATGCGGATGTGACATTTACCCAAATAAATCACCATCCGATTCGTGATTACAGAAATAACAATCATACCGGGGAAAGAAAAAAAAAAAACAATTCCCCGTGCGCTGTCCGGGTCTGTCATATTTCCGACGAGCCTTGAAGGCAGCATGTCTCCGTACTCTCGGCAGCAGGCAGCAGGAGTAGCAGCGGCTCCTCTTTCTCCCCGTGTAACCTAAACAATGACTCCTACTACTACAGAGAGGAGCAACGCACTCCCCTAGAATGCTCCGCACACCGACTCTATCCTGCATTTCGCTGCTATTCGCTCTGCTGACTTAAACCTTAAATGCACCGATCGTAAACATGTGGATACCTACAGATCACGAAAAATACGGCGTCGGTAAGTTATCGCTTTTTATATATTTTTTTCAAAAAACTGCTCATTTAGACGTAGACATGTGTTATTGCGTGGATGAATGACTCTTTAATTTCCAGATGTGTGGTTTGTTCTAATTAGTCGTGTTGCAATAAAGGCGCATCAGCTCTCATACAATCAGATTCCAGTGCCACATTGCAAAGCATCGGGGTTTATAAGGACTGACCCCCCGCGGTGTACAAACAGAACCGCTATATCTGTGGTGGGTTTTTTTTTCCACCTTTGCCTTTCGCTTTGCTCCTCTTCTTAATTGTGCGTCTTGATTGAACGAGGAGAGAACTGTAGTATTGTGGGTAAAAATCGAGCAGGGGCTCTTTTATTTCCCTCTATCTGGTGATCGCTGTTGTTGAGGTGTTGGAAACGAGTCCCATACAGCGCATTGTTCCATGTCGGGGGCTGTGAATTAAACCTTCAAGCGAGACAAACAAGCCACAACAACGCAACCGAGCCAGAATGTAGGGATACACACACACACACACACACACACACACACACACACACACACACACACACACACACACGCACACACACACACACACACAAACAGACACACACACGCGCACATTGTCCTGTTTGGCGGGGTAGGAATTTGTTCTTTTTGGACATCTCTACCAGAGAAAAGGGGTCATTGAGATGTGACCACGGAGAGGCGTCTTAAATGTCTCATCATAATATTCCCAGGAGATATTGGTCTGCGCGCATGTGTGTGTGATGCTCTAACCTGCCCTTTAAATGATCCCACAGCCACCACTAAAATACCATTGAATACCACTAAAATGCTCTGATTCCATACGCGATCTGCACATTGAACTATTTAATCTACTCTGCTTGGTTGGACACTTAACGTTTCCCAAGCTCCTGTAAATGTCACACACTGCCCAAAAAATGCACCACCTATCCACCGTGACCTGAAATCAGTGAAGCACAGTGAACTGGAAACTAGCCTTTGCCCTCTCTGCGGTCACTTGACAGCTCAGCTTCATTTGTTCCCCCTGGTGAAGTCATGTTTACCTTCCCTGCCTCAGACTACTAAAGACCTTATTTTAGTCACTTTGCAGTTATATGCTGCTTAATCCCTTGTAAGGGTCGTGCAAAATAGTCCCCAAGAGCTCATAATCTTGAAATGTGATAGGTTGGAATAGATTTGTTCAATGTCGTCTCTTAAATCCACTTTCAAAGTTTATCCGACATTGGCCTTTGTCACAAATCTGCTGGAGGAGGGGGTCCTTCTTAATTGGATTAGCTCTCTTGATCCTTTAGTCTCAATAACAGCAATATGACCGCTTTAATTGGGTGTGATTTCGTTTTTAGACATGCTCTGACGGCCCCCCTCCCTCCTTTGCTTTGTGGGTCCGTGTGAGGAACTTTGCTCTCTTCCTGTTGTGAAATTTGGGTTAGATGTCACACACACGCACGCGCGCATGCACGCGCTCAAGAAGGTGAACAACACGGCAGTGAGATGTTGGCTGGTTGCAGATAAGATTTAGTTGTGTCAGCTTTGGCAGGTTTAAGCTACGAGAAGTGCAAACAGGACGATCTACAGTGCAGCGAAACTCAATAAAATCTACTATAATGCTGGTGTGAAGGTTTTATACCAACATATCACAACAAACAATCAGAACCACACATTTACCCCTGTGGCGAAATAACCTTACACCACTAATGATCTCCAAATGACCATTGATCCACCGATGGGGGTCAGAGAATAACACGAAATGTCATCCTGAATAATTCATTCCGCAGGGACCAGCCTGTGACGGTTCTCCAGTTATCGCAAAACTGCACTTCATCACTTTATCTTAATCACACCTCGACAGACTTAACGTCCCGTCTACATCTGTTTTCACTTTTCTTTGCCAGCCTTGTGTGATGTCTAAATATTGATAGAAGTAAGTCCCCCACATTAGCTGTTTTAAATGCGATCTCCTCCAGGTGCTTTTGAGGGAATATTTTATCTCTGCCTGACGGGGTGACTGGGTATCTAAAAAGGCTTTAGCGTTCCTTGGATCCCCCGTCGGAACATTTGATCTCTCGCCAAATCCAGATGAGATGAGAAATGTCTCGCTGTCTAATTAGAACCTGTGGTGTTTGATGTTGATTTGCCGGTGCAGTGGGGCCAGCAAGGACGAGGCTGTAGCCATTGATGAAATATGAATGTTCTTACTGCGAGTTGACGTGAGGCCAGCCATTAACCCACCACTGGGGTGCTGACAGGTTTTTAACCTGCATGGAAAAGGGGAGGATGGCAGAGGAGATTGTTACTATCTGATATCTGTAGTAGCATGCGGGACTTTGTGGAAATGGTTGATAGTGCCAAGAGGAGGGATGTGTCTTTACAAATTTGCAAGGACAAGTAGAGGTTGCATAATCTGACACAATAACGCAGTCCAACCCAGCCACAGACGACAGAATGTAACGTTGGCTGCATTGTGTCATAAATGGAGGCAGTAGTCGAGTGGGTAGAGCTCCCGCTTAAGAACCGGAGGGTTGCCGGTTCGAGTCCCTGCCGAGGTGCCCCTGAGCAAGGCACCGAACCCTCAATTGCTCCCCCCTCTGCGAAGGGTGGTAATGTAATGTAAGTCGCTTTGGATAAAAGCGTCTGCCAAATGATCGTAATGTAATGTAATGTAATGTAATAAACAGACAGACAGACAGAGAGTGAGGCCTTTCTCCCCCTCATTAAGGACCTTTCTTACAGCCAATGAAGCGTGTCATTGCTCATCATAATTCAGACTCATAATTAAACCATTTTAATGACCACGACTTGAGTCATGCATGTGCAACTCGATTTCTTGATCTAGCATGCGGTCCCATTGCGTTCTGTGAGCACCTCGCAGCATCAGCTAACGACAGAACGGAACAGAGGCCTGGCTGATCGTTTTTGCTCTCGCCTGGGAGATACAGGAGCTCCAGGCCCCGGCGAAGGCCTGCAATGTTGGGAGGGGGGGCCTGGGGCATTCCTACTATTGCCTGGCTGATGTCGCTGGGTTCCTCCCACTGGGGATGTCACTGCGCAGTTTGATGGGTTTGGGGGTGGGGGTGATGGGTTGGGTTGAGGGTGCTGGCGCGTGTCAGGGGGTGGACTCATTGTCGAGGCACCCGTCCTATCCTCTATGCCGCCCTCCCACCCCTCCCCTCGTCGCCCCACTCCACAGGGGATTAGCAGGTTGTTTTGGAGGGGGCCCTGCGGCCAATTCCACCATTATACCCATGATTCCCTAATGCAGCAAGCCCCAGGGCGATGTAGCGGAGAGAGAGGGTGGGGGGTGGGGGATGGGGCGTGGTGAGGTGAAGCCCACCAGCTTGTAATTGTTTCCTCATCCTCTGCTGCCTTGTCTACGTCTGCAGAGACACAGCTCCCCTCGTCCTCTGCGCAAACACGCACACGGACCATTTCAACACAATCATTCGCCGTAGGAGGAGCTGGTAGTGCTGCAGTCGCTTTGTGGGAGGCTCCCCGGTGAATGGAGCACAGATGCAAAGGGCGCAATGGGAGGAAAAAATAGACGTGTGAAGAGAGAGAGAGTTAATCACCTCGGCCAGGATACACAAGCTGGTGTGTGTCCGTCACTTCCAGGCTTAAATACACCGCCGTGATCCATGACATGTGACTGTGAGTGTTTTCATTCAGCGCTGATTCACTGTGACAATAATAGCCACTGTAACATAAACATTTACTATGTAGTCTTCAATTATGAAAGAAACCCCACCACAAAAATGAGCCCTTTGTTTTGTTGGGGAGGAGGAGAAATGAGTTTGACCTCAGATGTGTTTTTTGCCAATTAGGATGTTTTACCTGTTTCCTTTTCCTTTGCACCTTCTACACTGGATGCAGTTGGAGTTGGTGGGCTTCTATCGTAGTGTTTAGACAGTCGTCACAAGAGACCCCTTTTCTGTTTTATTTGAATTCCCAGCATCTCTGTTCCTCAATGTACCATGATGCATATGGGTGCCTCAGTTCCTTGCCATCAATTACTGATATTACCTGCTTTTCTGTCTGTTTTGTAATTGCTAATAAACTTGATTCATGCGCCCTTGTTCACTATTATTGCAAAAGTGTATACTCTGATCCGTTTTAATTAAATTTTACCAATCTGAAATCAAATTTAGAACCTTGTGTCCTTGGTTGAGCTGGAGTTCCGTTTATTTTAAAACTACTGTCTGAGACTGATGCTTTTTAAATGAGACTCCGGATAGGTTTGGCATCGGTGATGAAGGGCGTCTGTGCCTCTTGGTATCAGGTCTGTGCGGTGTAGTGTACGGTTCCCTTTCCTCAATATCAATCCCTGTGATCCCTGTGAGGGGGAGGTTAATGGGATATGTCCTATTAGGAATTCAGCAGCTTAACTGATCAGTAGTGCCTCTGTAGTGGTGGCGAGAGAAGTGTGTGTGTGTGGAGGTGTGTGTGTGTCATCTGTGTGGGCTGTGGGGGAAATGACTGACAAGCCGTGTTCATAAATGAAGGGCTTCCGCGTGTGACAATCACCGAGACTGGCAGCTGCGAGGAGCTGTTTATGTATCGTCGAGGCTCATTCTTCTTGTATAATAATTGTTTGGACGCCGCAGTGCATCGCCATAACCGGCACCGAACTCCGTTATCTGTGTCTTGTGGCTAGTGGCCGTATCGATCACGTAGGGATTGTAAATTGATTGCGCGAGTGTACTTCTGTGTGTGTGCGTGAGACCTGGCGCTTCACAATGACCCCGAGGCCTCCATTTTCCCATAAAGCTCGCTTCTGCTCAACCTAAGTGTTCGATTCATTATTAATGTGTTAATAAAAAGGGATGGTGTGGTGATTTTCGGCTAAATCTTATTTCATTAATGTATTATTGATGGATAATAAAGTGTACAGGCGTATACTGGAAGGTCATAATGTAATATTTATGAATGTTTAATGTAAAGTGATAATGGTCATGGTTGTCGCCTTCTTCTGCCCAGTTAATCCCTGAATATACACTTGGCTCCTTACACACTTATTCACACAGTCACAGTGGGGTGCAGTGTGTAACCAGACTCATTCAGATGGGGCTCACACACCACTGTAGTCCAGTTCTTCATGTGGCTACGCCGTGTAATCCAGTTCGCCGCAGGATGTTTGGCCCGCGTCGGTTCACTTCTCATCTAAAGCGGAGCACGTTTTCGGTTTTCCCTCACCCCTTGAGGACTTCTGATAACACTGAGGCCATGTCTGCTTTAATGGATAAACTTGGAAGCATGGTTGTGTTGGTATCGTCACACACAAATGGGCTGAGCTAGTTTTCAGCCCAGTGAGAACCGATATGGATGAGGTTCAACGCCTCCAAATCTGAGGCCAGAGATCATTTATATCCCTGAGTCTGAGGAAATACTGGGAATATACCACTGGACAGAGCCAGAATGTACTGGAGGGATAATATCCTGTATATCCCATCTGACCTGGGAATGCTATGGGATCTCCCTGAAAGCTGTAGGATGTAGGACCTCAATAAGTGTATGGATCTCAAACATCCATTACTAAATCCCTCGAACGCTGTCGCCCTTGTCACGGACCAGCTGGGTGTGTAGAACGACATATGCTATATTATATGCTGCTGTGACAACACCGACCTATTTCTACCTTTAAAGGAAAGAAGGCAAGAGCAACAAGCATGGAGGTGCACATTATCCCCTAGATCCAAGCAGTAGGTTGGTGTCGTGACCCAACCTGAGAACACTGTCAGATGAGTTCATTGGTATGCACAACTAAACCTGAGATACGACACCTAGGAATCTAAACGCAGGTGTGTGTGTGTGTGTATGTGTGTGTGCGCGCTCTTCTTCTACTTCTTCCCCTTTCAGTCTAATGACATCAGCCACCACAGATACTTTCTTTTCTCTGTTTGTAGTTGCTGATGACTGCATGATTGTAAAGTAATCATTCGAAGGTCAGAAGCACCAGTCGCTCCTCAAGGCCGCCGGTAATTCCTCAGATATTAGAAGTTCGAGATTCTCAAACAAATCAGGGTTTAAATTGGCTGGAGGAAGCCATTAGCCACCCTCATGCAAAATTGATTGACTTTCAATTTCATCCACTTTCTGTGTTTTGGCAAAGGAATCTGTTTTGATGGAATTCTAAAAAGGAAACTTTTTTCCGAATACATCTGCGTTGTAACTGGCAGAAATTGAAACGCCATGATAGGTTGACTTGAATCTAAATTGCACTTGGGGCCTGTCCCCCCTTTACTGAAGATGCCGTCAGGAGTTTATCAGCGGGGTGAAGATCAGGATTAATGTTAACAGCAGAAACAAGGAGACAGAGGGAGAGGGGGAAAGGCCTTCAGACGGAAATCTGGTTCCTTGACCTTGACTGGACGCCGTTCTCACCCGTTTCCTCTCCTTTAACACAAACGTTTTTGTGACTTTCTAGCCGTGAATCAGTTTCCCCATCCGTTTGTTCGCATCCTTCTCTTGGAGCAGTTTCCAGACCCTGCGCCGTGCATTATCTCTCTTTCTGCCTCTTTCTTCCCGTTTATCTCCCACCTCATTCCTGTTCTGTCTATGGCTCACATCCCTCTGTCTCTGCCTCGGTCTGTTTCACCTTTATCTCTCCTCCACATGTGTCTGTCCCCCCCCCCCCCCCCACCCCTCTGGATCCACCCTCACCTGTCCCAGATTTCCCCAGATACTGTTTGTGTTTGTGTGTTTACTGCTGCGCAATCCGGTGTGTATCGATGTCTGTGTGTGTGTATGTGTCAAAGGTTGCATAAGCGAGTAGATAGTGGTTGTTTGTGGCTTCATGCCTATGCCTTTATCTCTCTGTCTATGCTTTTGCCTGCCAGTGTATGCATGCGTGTGTGTGTGTGTGTGTCAGTGTGTGTGAGACAGTGTGTGTTTGCAGCAGCCTCGGTGGAGTGAAAGTCTGAAGATGATGAAGCGCTACAGATGCCCCACAGGCTTTAGCATCGGGCTGCGGCGACCGATTCTCTTTGTTGTGCCACTTACTCTGCTCCCCTTTGGCAACGCATCATTCTAAAATGAGTTTCAAAATCATTGAAGTGTACTTTTGTGAAAGGTTATAGGTTGTTCATGTTGAAGTTGAAAGTATTGAAATTGATACCAGACTGCACAGACTCTGGTTCATCATCTTGAAAAGCAGACTGACAGTGTTTTTGGTGTTTCCCTGGGTTTAGTGCTTGTTTCCTTATCCTTTTACAACCTCTGTATCTTTTATATCAGTGTTTTCTTATCAGTCTGCTTTCGTGTGGCAATAAGTTTCCCTGACCTTTACACTGTGAATTACTTCTGTCTCTACACAGTGGCAGCGTGAATCATTTGTGGGCCCTGCTTTTTTTCAGGCTCTCCATATTTTCAACATTCGCATTAGGCGCTTTCACTCTTCTACTTAACGCAATACCCAGATCCTGCCCTCCTCCACGCAGGTGCCAAGGCCCACAAGTAGGGGCAGTTGGTGCAGTGAGAAGAGATTCCTTGGACTTCTCTGAACGGCACGCAGAACCAAGCTGGAGTTCCTGCTACCAGGGAGCAAACCTGGGTCATTGCCGTGGCGTTTTATCCAAAATGTTTTTTCTTAGCAATACTAGTAATTCCGAGCTTTGTCTAACTCAGGAGAAGAGTTCCCTACCCTGTAGACAGAGCTACTACAAAGTTGTAAGTATTGGCCCACAATTCCTGGTTCCTTCGTGCGAATTGAGGGAAAATTGCTCCTACAGTTCCTACAAGAAATTCCTGCATGTTTTAGGTACAATCTTGATGGTATTGAATCTGCAGTTAGGCACACACACACACACACACGTGCGCGCACCACAGGTAGACTGTGTTTGGAGTGTATTGACCCAGAGCTGGAGAGCTGCTGCAGTGACATTGATTAGTTTAGGACCCTCTCTCTTTCTTTAACTGTGCTGTTTTCCTGTCTCCATCACTCCGTCTCTATAAAGATCACACAGGGAGGATCAGCTGCTGTCTGGCTGATTCCAGGCAGCCATTCTGACCTTGGTTGCTGTGGGCTGTCTTATTACCTGTGTGTGTGTGTATGTGCGTGCGTGTGTGTGTGCGTGCGGGCATGTCTACTATATCAGCGCATTTATCACTCCTTTGTCTCGTTGAAATTACGTGTGTGTCTTTGCGAGTGACCCATTTCCTGCTTTCGCCTGGTAATGCTGGCCTGGCTTCGCCTTGCCAACCTGCCTGAATGCGAGCTGGCGGGTTGCTGGCTCGCCGCCCCGTCGCTCCTCACGCTTCCTCTGTCAGCCCCCTTCACTTCCTGTCTGCCCGCGCACAGAAAAGCCAGTTGAATGTCAGGTTGTCTTTCAAAAGAGCTTTTCATTGCAGCGCACTGCTGCTCGCACCTCGCTTGCTTCGTCATGGCTCCTTTTTTTAGTTTTCAATCTTTGAAGAGATTGGAGCGTTCAGGGTGATTGCAATTGATTTCTATCACGCAAGACTGCCCAGCTGATTGAAATGTTTTCACTTTCAAATAGTTAGCTATAGCACATGTGCGCTGCATGTGTCAGCAGTATTTTTCTTCATTTAGATTTTGATTTGAAAAGCAGGGGAACCGAGGACAGAAAACTTGAAACGAAAGGAACTATACGCTATGCGACAATGCGCCACAATATGATTTCTTTCAAACTGCTGTTCACTGAACTGAATTCCGGAAGTCATTGTGTGGGTGCAGCACAGTTCTACTGCCTCGGAGAGTCTGTTTAATTCATCAGGTTGACACAACCTCCAACTGCGACCCGATTCACTTCTGGTCTTCCCTCTGCTTTTAAACCTAACGTCTCTTCAGGGACCGATCCTGTTCCCTTTGTTTATCCAGCTAAAAGGAACGCCTCCAAACAAGCGGAGGCAGAAACCGATTTATTCGTTAAACTCTTGCACTCCGGCATTAATAAGTGCTAAAGCATCAGAGATGTTGGATCATGCAAAGTTTTGTTTGTGCAGGGGGGAGTGGAGAAGACCAAGTGTCCTCCTGCTTCCTGCCTCTCATCCTTGATTGAATAGGGCCTTTTCAGGATTCCTCCAGTAAACACCCAAGTTTGGCATCGCAGTGTATTGTAGGGTTGATTTCCTTTTGTTTGTGCTCCTTTTTCTGGAAGCGGCACAGAGGATTCCTTCTGTTGATTCATTACTCAGGGTGTTTCTTCGGCTGTCATTAAAAAGAGACAAGAGTGGGCCTGACAATTTATGTGTTCCACTGTTAACGTTACGTCTTTGTAATTGCACCTTCTCACAAATAAATCAACAAGCAACAGCAACAAAGCACCAAATCCAGGCAACAGGGTCATTCTTGGCAGTTCGCTCCCCCCCTCCCCTGCTATGAACCGGAAAATACACAACTTCCAAAATCACGGCGGGGTGGACATGAAGTGCCCATTTGCCACAAGCCTAACCTCTCTCTGAAAGCTCCCACCTGGTGTCATTATTTTCGGCGAATCATACACTCGGGGGAGAGAGACGAAAGGGCTAAAATGGGAAAGTGGAGAGTGGGACCACTAAAAACAGCTGAAATGGATCCTCTTTGTGTGGGCGAGAGGGGAAAATGCAATGGAAACCCCCGCCCCCTTTAAGGCATGGAGCCTTCTTATATGTACGGAAGTAAAAGCATTGGGTGTGGGTGAGGGCAGAGGGCACTTTGGTGTCTGATAGGGGTGAGGATTTCCTGCATGTATGTTTGCTATCAATGTAAACAACACAAAGCACGATCATACCAGCTTCCTTCCCAGGGAATTGTTCTCATACCAGGAGAGGCCAGGGTCTATTATTTGCCTGCAAGCACTCTGCTGTGCTGGGGGTTGGATGGAATATGCAAAAAAAATAAATAAATAAATAAAAAACTGCCATGGAAATTGTACAGCTGCTTTAGTGCCATTTAGCAACCGCCCACCATTTATTGTAATAGAACTGTTTTCTCAAGTGACGTGTGTGTGTGTGTGTATATTAAGATTGTGGTGGTTTCCGTTTCATTCCCAAGGGGATGGGAACGTTCAAAAGCTGCACCGGGGGTGTTTGCCTATAGGACAGTTGCTTCTGATAATGGATCAATAACGGATTTCCGTTTTTGTATCCTGGCTATTCATCTTTGGCCTAATCACCTGTCCTCTGCACCACTTCGACCTTAGCGGTAATCAAAAGGTGCCGTATCATCTTTCGCTCTGGGAGGATTTTTCCCTTTTGAAGGCTGATGCTTTCATGTTTGTTTCATTAGTTGCACTTGAAAGAGTGGGGAAAGGGATATGCTAACATCTGCCATTTGTGTCTGTTTCTGTGCGCAGTGATGTGCTACGTCGCTCTTTGAAACGTGAATCTTATTCTCTTGATGTTGACGCAGCAGCCCGCCCCGACTCCCCCCCCCCCCCAGGCACGTGGCTACAGCACCGTGACCAAGCGGGTTTGTTTTCCGTCACCCTTAAAAATAAACTTAATTGGGGTAGTCAAAAGAAAAACGCATTCTTCACAGCCAGCATGCATGTTGGTGGCGTGCGTACACCAGCAGATGCCCGAGCGGAAGCAGAAACCTTGCATTGTCTTTTCCTTCCTGTCTCCTGTTTCTCAGCTCACTTCAGCTCGGCTTAGCCTGGACCGTCTGCTCGCACCAGCGTTGACATAATGAGTGTGGGGATGCTAAAAATACTGACGCGCAAATGGAGCATGCGGCGCTGCACACGCATGTGACATATGTTCGAGCGCGGCTGCTGCTGATGCTGCTGTTGCAGTTGCAGAAAAAGAAGGCAGCAGTGTAAACGCAGTTAATCTGGGCTCCAGTAAGCCTCTATAAGTGAACGGCTTAGCATAACATGGGTGGGTCTCTGCCAGCGTGTATTGACTCCACGTATTGGTACGGTAAAGGCGGCGATGGAGTCAACTTGTTAATCAGGCCATTGATTTGTAGGGGAATGTTTCCAGGCATCACCCATAAGCCCCCCCTGGCTCTCATCTAGACTGCTGCCATAATCCTCTACACACACAGGCTGCCCTAATGCACCAGTTACCTCACCATCACTCTCATCCAGGAACACAAACTGGGTGACAAAGCAGGTTTGACACACACATATGTGAGCATATAAGCTAATGTGTCTAAGGTGACGACGTAAGTACAATCATTCACTGATCCCGATGGCTGTATGCACTTTTCTGAGAATTATAAGCATTTCTCACTTGTTCCACCTTAAACCAATTGAGTATTTATTAGAGTTTAAGATTACAGGAGTATTGGAAGTTACACAATCAGCTAGAAATTTGAGTCCAGTATCGACTTCATCGCCCTTTTGTGTGTGTCATAATGTACAACCTGAGCTGACTTTACATGAGACATGACCTTTCTCACCCCGGATCGTGTCTGCCAGGCTTTCCATGAATCCATTCCACTCTATGCTAATTGACACTCCATTACCCCGACCTTGGCCCTAACTCTGTTAAAATCTATAACTTAAAACCTTTGATTGTTTAAGCTTTTTTGGGAGTGGTGCAGAGCTTTGTCCATCCGACGGAACAGTTCATGTTATAGTGTATAATGTTACGTGTTTGGGTTGGAGGAGAACATGATTAAATTACAGGCTTTTTCAACATGAATCCTGGAATATCTCGCTGGAATGTTAGTTGTGAATGTTAGTGTTATCCCGACGTGCTTTTTGGGAGATTTTTTTTGGGAACTGTTACTGTTGCGGGCCCGAGGCTGTACAAACAAACTAGGCTTGAAATTGGAACAACTGTAGGTTTATTTAAGTCGTTATGCGATGAGGCTTCCTACTTAAAGCACGTGCAGTCTCCCTGGTGATTCGGGTGAACCTTTTAAGAGGGAAACAGACCGGTAAACTGCTTATATATAGTATAAGCGCATCCCTAATGTACGCGCTTATGTGTGTAAACATGTACACCCACAGACTCACGTTCAAGGATGACCGCGTATGAACATGGGGAGGGGAGCAGAGGAGAGGCGGGCAGAATGCGATGGTTGATGGGCTGTCAATTGGTGGTCCACATGGAGTTTCTCTTCCAAGGCTGGCAGAGCGGCGTCCCGGCACGTCTCTGTCTATCTGTTTTGCTTTCAGGAATCACCCCCCACCCCCCGTTACCTCATTAGAATCTTTATACTCTCTCCTCCCCCCCCAAGGGAGCGCCGAGCATTGAACGGGCACACAAATGAGGCTACCTCTCCACTTTGTGTAATGTGTTCGCTCGCAACTGTGGGAGGAGAAAAACAAAGATGAGATTAATCACTCTAGCCCCCCCCACCCTCCCTTCCTCAAGTTCAGGGCTCCTGCAGACTTTTTTAACTAGTTTTATTTAATTACAGACAGCTTTCGTGAGTGCCACTGCTGCTGACGACCTAAATGGGGAAACTGGGACATTTTTTTCACACCCCCCCATCCAACTTTCTTACTACACACTATTGATTTCATGTGTGTGGACCTGAGCCATCACTTTGACACACTCCATCTCTCACTGTCCTCATATGCGTTTGCCTCCCTTTGTTTTGGTTTATATTTGGCCACAGCTTCGTCTCCGTTTCCCTCACAATTTAATCCCGAGGAGGTGTAGAGGAATTGTGGGCCCCCTTTGAGACAGAGAGGAGGGGAAGGTGCACAGGAGCTATTACCAACCAAATTGGAGAGGATCTGCTTCACTCTCCGCGCTGTGTTCACTCCGTAATGGCCGGGATTAGGAACAAAACGCAAAGACACTCCTCAAGATGCAGCAAGAACTCAAAATGGACACCAGGGATACTGACAGAGTGTGTTTGTGTCTGTGTCTGTGTGTGTGAGTGGCGGTTAATTATTTTTACGGTGTGAGTGATGGCTGTGCTCCACGCTTCTCTCTCTCTCTCTCTCTCTCTCTCTCTCTCTCTCTCTCTCTCTCTCTCTGCTGTAGCTCTTGGCCGTGTGGCTCCCTATGCGGTTTGCTTTGACAAACAGAGCTCCTCATTCCGCGGGCCCACTTGCCCGAGTTCGATTCCTGGAAGAAGCTCTCCCAAAACCAGCAGCGGTTCTCCGGCTCTCTCTATCTCTATATTTTTTTCCCTCTTAGTCACACTCTCTCTCCATCTCTCGGCATCCGAAGTGTTTCAACCCCAGGAATAATCCTCCTTGATCCACCAATGGCATGCAGGACACAGGAAAATAGCCCCTGCCGACAGCTGAAGCCCCCCCCCCCCCCTTGCCCCAAAGGAATGCTTGACCACGTGCACTCACAAACACACACACAGGCCATACATTCAAACGGACAGCGCAGTGGAGTGCAGAGCAGAACAGAGCGGGTCATTATAGAGGAGGAAGAAGTAAATGGTGCAGCCAGCCGCCCACCCTTGTTTATATAAGTAATTTGGCTGTTTTGCTGTAATATACAGAGGCTCGGGAGGAAAATGAGAGTGAATTAGAGAAACGAGTCCCCGCTTTGCGCCGCACAAGCTGACTGAAACACTTAAAACGGAAGGAAACCCATTTCCTTCATCAACACAATGTTACAAATGACTGCACCAATACACACACACACACGCCCTGCCTGTAGGTGAGAGGGTTACGTGCAGTTTTGGCAGTAGGATCCTACATATCCGCATTGTCAGATTTGCTTCACTGGTCTGCAGCGTTAATACTACAAATCCAGAAATGTGTGTGTGTTGGACATTCATTATTGATATCTAAGCTAAAGCAGATGCTGGTAGCGCTGGAATGCCATCAGGCCGCAGAATCCAACCCTCATACCCACAAACGTAGTGTTTGAGTGTACGCGCCACTTTTCATAGGAAAGATTGAGAATCACTGCCAAGATAGACACGCGCACGCGCGCGCGCACACACACACACACATAACACACACACACACACACACACACACACACACACACACACACACACACACACACACACACACACACACACACACATAACACACTTATTCATTCTCCATTTCTTGCGATCTTGTGGCTTATGGAAAGCAGAGCACATGTTACGTGAAAAACACATTTTCATTCTGAGGCTCCAGGAGATCTGGACTCGTCACATTTCTTGGTTCGCTCTTCCATCCTCCATCCTCTCTTTTCATATTTGGTTCACCTCCATTGTCCACGTTAAACGGCCCCCATCTGGTCTTTCTACATGGCTAAGCTTGGAAGGCCGAGTGGAAGATGACAAAAACTTCTGCTCCTGCACACGATTAATCACTGTGCCCCGTGTGTGTGTGTGTGTGTGTGTACTGTACATGGCTCTTTGGTTTAAGGCTGTCATGGTGCATGGGTAGCATATTGCACACTGCGATGCATGCCAAACTGTAAACCATGGAATGAACGGGCAACAATGTGCAATTTATAACAAGGAAAAGACACAAACACAACCAGACACGACAGCCTAAAGCCTATTAAGTGAGCTGTCAGAGCTCATGAATACATATTGTGCTGGTGGAGACCATTAGAACGTCTTAAATTCCATTATATTTGCCAGCGCAGAAATATTGAGCTACTGCTATGTGGCATTGTCTGTAATCTATATCTACGTAACGCAATAATACCCAGCTTCTGTGTGTGTAAAGCAGAATTGTCAGCTTTGTATACTGCGTCTTTACATTGTCAGAAACTCTATTCATTATTATTACTCTTGGCAAATGAGTTATCTAATACTAAAGCAGGAGAAACGTGCATCTTTGGTGGTTCCTATCCCATATTTATCCTTGGAGAGTCGTTCACACCGCGCGACTCCAGCAACCCGCCCGGTTTACTACTCGTTATCGACTCAAAGCTACTGGAATGAGCGACGAACAGCGAATCCAAGTTGTCTTCAGAACTCCTACAGGCAGCAACAGTGATTTAGTTTTTTAATTTACTTTTGCTGTGCTCACTCTCTTTGATTTCTCCTCCGAAACAAAACATTATCACGCATAAAAACACAACACGCTTCTCTGGCTGTGCGGTTTTATGATAAGGGGTTTTGTGGAAGGATATTAGTTTATTCGATTTTTCATTTCCTCTCTACTGTATATTATAAATATATATACATATTCTTCACTGATCATATGAGATCTATAACACAATGTACTCTGCAATGCTTGGATTTCGTTTCCAGACACTGACCAAATACCAAAACCTCCATTTCTTTGCTTCCACTCTTTTTGCCTTTGCGTTTCTTTCAACTGGACGCGTCGCAGCGTTCCTGTTTAAGCTGTTAGCTCCACTGTCGCTTCTTGGCGTCGAGGGGCGCCGACACGTTCAGAAGTGCAGATTGGTTTCCCATTGTGCGGCGCTGACCAGCTAGCTGGCAGGCTGGCTTAGTTAATAATAAGGTATGCTCCAGTGGCTTGTGTTTGTGTAGCACCTGCCATCTGTGTGTCCTTGAGTGTTGCCACTGTGTATGTGCATACTCAAGTGTGTGTGTGTGGCGGGGGGGGGGGCTTTTCGGTATTGGTGCACGCTGACTTCCACTTCCTGTGAAGCGATTTCAATAGCCCTGGTTGCGCTCTGAGGCAATCACCGTCTGTCTCTGTGTGTGCTTTTTAGCTTTACTCTTTCACACACACACACACACACAAGCACTATTCCTGTTTAGTGGATCCATGCGTGCTTCCGTCAGTCACTTGTGGGCCCATGCAGCGAATCTGAGCCCACATCTAACATCTTGAACCAAGTGGAGGCGGCTGACACTGGTGCTCCTCTCGCCCGCTCTGGTGCTTTTCATACACTCCCCGCCGACTCCAATCACACACTGATCCTTCGCCGCTCTATCTCTCTCTCGCACACGCACACTGTCTGCCTCTGCTCGTCACTAAGACCTTTGTTTTAACTGCTCAGGGGAGGATAGAGCTCAGTGAAGGCCTGGGTAGGAAGTAGAGGAGATGTCAGAATGGTGACTCTGTTGGGATTTTTGTCTCATCTACTAAATTCTCTCCCTTCTTCTCCACATCCGTTACTCCATCTTCAGTGATCCTAATCTTCCTAATGGCATCAGAGTAACAGTGTCCTCGTCTCATTGACAAGCGCGCCATAGAGCGAAGACTTATGACCAGCGTGGTAATGAGATGAAAATGGCGACCGAGGTGAAAGTCAATCATGACCCCTTGGTTCACCGCCACCGCCCTTCATCTTTACGGCTCCTCCCTTCATCTGTTGTTTCTCCCACTCTTCTCACCTTCACCTTCATCTCTTCCTCACTTATAGCCTCTTTACCGTCACCTGAGTTTGCTATGAAACCATTCAGCAGAAACTCGTTTTTTTCCTATCTTCCTTCATTTCTCCTCTTCTTTCCATCAATCCTGTTGATCGACCTCGCCATTCCCCACTCCCATGTGAGCCCCCCCCCCCCCCCCCTGCTTCTGTCCATCTCCCCCCCATGTGAGTGAGTGTGTGTGTGTGTGTGGTGGTTATCAGATGAGGCAGTGAGGCAAGCATGCCCGCCCATAGGGAGAGTATTAACACAGCCTCTTGTTTAAGCTTGTTTAGCTACTGCTGGCATGAAGTCGTGAACAATACAAACACACAGCGATGCTAAGATGTACGTGTGTGTGTATCTGTGTGTATTCCCAGCAGGAGAAAATGAAATGGTAAAATGCAAATGTGCTTGCTTTTCATTTTCACATTGCCACTACAACAAACCCGCTATACCCTGGGGGCCGCGCAGCATTACTGCCCCTTTATGCTGTATTATCATGTCAGGCATCATGATAGAATTACCCAGTAAACACAACAGTGTGTGTGTGTGTGTGTATGTACTGCTCTGTAGTGCCTTGAAACATGGACATGGATAGTGAGTTTGAGTGTGTGTGTGTGTGTGTGTGTGTGTGTGTGTGTGTGTGTGTGTGTGTGTGTGTGTGTGTGTGTGTGTGTGTGTGTGTGTGTGTGTGTGTGTGTGTGTGTGTGTGTGTGTGTGTGTGTTATTTCAAATTCTTGCGGCTTTTGCGTCATGGCTCCGACCCTACAATCGAGAGTGCGGCGGGGATGTTGCCCAGCATGTTGCCATAACAACTAATCAACTAATCACTGTGCAAGTCGGCGTGCATCTGCGCACGATAAAAGGAGTAAGTGGCGCGAGGGTTTTTCTCAGGCTACTGTCGTGCAACTATCCGACTGGGCTTCATTACCAGGAAAGTCTCCATATGGTTGTTGGTTCATGGCTCAGTGGAGATTCAGAGATGTCAGGCTAACACACACACCCCTCCCCCCTCCCTCCCTCACTGTACCAGCTAACAACATGCATGCATCTGTGTGTCATTGTGACCGCATGCCGGCGATATTCTGGGTGCCATGCAGGGATGCAGCATGGGGGGAGGGTGGGGGGGGGGGGGGGCAACATGTTTTTTAATCAGACTGCGTTGTAGAAATATTTTTAATGAGGTGATAAGCACCAGCTGTCATCTGTGATATGATGGAATCAAATTGTTTGGCACCGACGCATTAGCACAGTCGGTGTACAAAATGAAAGTATGGTTCAGCTGTGCTCTGAGTGCACACTTCACATCGTGCTCTGTGTTTAAAACACTCTATGAACCAACTCAAACTGAAAACCATCAATCTGGAAGGGATTTGCTTGGTCAGTCAGTTTCTCCTTGTTGTCACGGCATACGTGTCGTACGTGTGGTGAAACCAACAGGAAACTGGACTCTGATCGGCCCTGAACGCTCCATTTGACTTCCTTAACACTAAACCGGCTAAACAAAGCCGTGAAGTACGAGTCGCGGGAGTGTTTTGGCCAACATTCGGCCTGTTGTGTTCCCAGCTCAGCAGGCCCTTTAAAAGAGAGAAGCCTGTTTTCACTCAGTGTGCACAGCTTACATAACATAGATCAAATGTATACACAGCTAATTTGATAAATGAGTCCATCTGTGCATGCATGTGTGCATATACTGTATGTGTATGTTCCATATTCAGATGGTATTCATTATCCTGATAGCTTGAGGGTTAAAAGCAGGTGGTATACGCTCTAATGAGACTTCTGTCCTTTTTGTCCGTCCAGTTTGTATCATTTGGAGACATAAGTACTCCTTTTCTGGGTGTATATCGACTTTAAGAGCTATTCTCAGATGGTCCAGTTGCCCTTGTCTCACAAAGCCAATATCTGTTGTATAATTGGATGCATATTGGATGCAGATTTCACACATCCTCATCAGCCTTTATGTCTCCCATACACAAGTGAGCCCTTTCCTGCTGACAATGGATTCCAGTATCATCTTTTGCCAACATCAGCTTCTCTTGTTATCAAGTCATTTATCTGTCATCAGTCCCCGTGTCCGGCCGCACTGCGCAGGCTTTGTGACAAGGTGAAGGAAGCGTCAGTGACCCGGTGCGGCGGAGACGGACCGCACTGTGGAGAGGAGTTGGGTTTTTAATGATGGGATTGCGTGGAATTGAAAATGTGCCACCCTCTTCATCACCTGATCTGTCACAATCTATGTCTTCCTCTTTTTCGGACTCAAACTCATCCAGACTCTGCTTACATTTAAACAAATATCTATCATCAACTTATCAAAGTGTGTGAAATGGAAGATTTACTAAGCGTGCGTGTGTGTGGTTACAAGTCTCACACTGTGTTTGTGCATGGCGGTGACTCACTGACCCATAAAGTGATGTGCTGATGAATAATTGAATGCATTGTCCTTGTAAATGAATATTTCCCTCAAACACCACATCTCATTCCAAACCGCATCAGCTCTCTTTCCTCTCCACCCATTTTGACTAATGTATGTGTTTGTGTGTGTGTGTTTATCTCCCTGCTCTCATCTGTACCCCTCACTCCACTGGCTGTGTCGTGTGTGTGTGTGTGTGTGTGTGTGTGTGTGTGTGTGTGTGTGTGTGTGTGTGTGTGTGTGTGTGTGTGTGTGTGTGTGTGTGTGTGTGTGTGTGTGTGTGTGTGTGTGTGTGTGTGTGTGTGTGTGTGTGTGTGACAGCCTACCGGGAGCATCTACTCTCTCCCCCAGGCTGACACACACACACGGCCAAACAAAGTGAAGTGAAACACACACGAGCTGACAGCTACTTATCTTTCCCGTGTTGGTCTTTGATTCTCTCTCTCTGTCCCTCTATCTCTCTTACTTCTTCTTCCTCTCTGATCTTGTCTGTCTCCTCTTTTTTCCCCTCTTTTTCTTTTTCTATCCCTCTTTCCCCTCCAGAATTGCATATCCTGTCTCCCATGCCAATTGTCTCATGGCATAAACAAACAACAACAAATAGATATAATTCAATTTATTCTCCCTCTCTCTCTCTCTCTCTCTCTCTCTCTCTCTCTCTCTCTCTCTCTCTCTCTCTCTCTCTCTCTCTCTCTCTCTCTTTCTCCACCTTTGGGCAGTGATTTTGTTGTTTTCTAAATGTCACACTTTGATAGGTTTGATATTTTGGCCAATCTAATTTGTGAGATTAATGCTCAGATTTCCTGTTTCATCTTTTTTTCATCAAAATCTTGCCCTTACTGCTCTTTGGCTTGTATGGCCTTGAGAAATAAACATGTCCATGTGTGTGTTTTATGACTTTTTCAAAAATGTCAGTCAGTCAATCATCTGTGTGTGTGTGTCTCTCTCTCTCTGTCTCTGTGTATATTACACTTTGCTCTTGTTCAGACCACATCCACACTTTTTGATGATTTCCTCTCAGCGTTGTGTGTGTTTATGCGGACACACGCACACCTGTATGCGCACTGCAGCATAACTCCATCATTTATCGTAATTTGAACCGAGAGCGCAACTAAAGCTTAGTCACACCTCCATTTTGCTGTGAGCGAGCGTTTGAGAAACGAAGAGAGAGCGAGAGAGAAAGACGTTGCTGGTTTCGCTTCACACACCCTCTTTTAACCGTTTTGCTCATCTTCTCTTTCAACTCCCATCGTCGTTCAGTGGGAGTTGCAGCGTTCTCTTTCTACCTCTGCACAGCATCTCTGTCCCTCCTCTTCTCACTTCATCGTCCTCCATCCCTTCATCTTCCCCCGTCTCCACTTTTTTTAATGCTCTCCTCCTCCTCCACTCTCTGTAGGATAGGAGTGTGTGTGTAGGCAACGGTGAAAACCTGCAGCTCCAGAAGGAGAATGTCAGAGAAAGATATCTTATTTTTAGCTGTTATTTCTGTCCAGTCATGCCTGATAATGTGATTATACAACAAACATGTGTCCTGGAATCTGGACTAGATTGTTTTGGTCTGAAGGCCTTTCAAGCTTCGTCCCTTTGCGGTTTATTATGTTTTCTTTGACGCTGTGTTTGACTTCTGGATTACTACCGATCATCCTGAACTAACAACCTACTGGAGTTTCAAGTTGAAACAACAGGCTTTCAAATGAAATCTGTCATGCTTTTCCAGGTCTTTGTTCTATTCTTTATTCTCGATCTATGCGTCTCAGTGTAAGTCCTCATGAGGGAATTTCCTTTCATCTTCCCTACTGCGTAACGAGGACTGAATGGTTACAACTCTGCCCCGGAGTAGTAAAAATGTAATCTTTCTCACAATAATTTTCAGAGTTTTGTCGCGCATAAAGCCTCTCTGAAGGTTTCTCCCTCGCCCCTCAAGACCCGGGAGCAACTCTCACATTATGAAACCATATCATTCTTAACCAAGATATTGTGAGTCGACACACACCAGTAACCTTTCCAAATATGCAATGGGTGTATACTCGGACTGAATCTTGACAACAAACAGAAATGATTGTTTGTTGTGATGAATAATACAGAATAAATCAAACGTGACAGATTTCTGGAGGTGAGATAAAAAAAACCTTCCCGGAAGATTATAGAAATCATCTCAGCGCGGTTCGGCATCAGTGAGACGATCTAACCCCTGCTTATCTATCTGCCTTCAGAATAGCACGCAGACACAAGCGTACACACACACACACACACACACACACACACACACACACACACACACACACACACACACACACACACACACACACACACACACACACACACACACACACGCACAGATTAGAGCCTGGGAATGAGGTGACGCTGGGTGGCTTTAGCGCACTGACCTATATTTGCATTTAATCTGAGTCATTTAGGATTTCTGCCGTTCCAGTTGCTTTTGTTAGCAGTTGTTTGCCACCACTTTCCGCATCGGTCAGCAAAAATGTTATACCCGACAAAGCCAGCTGACGACAAGAATGCCTGTCAGCATACTAACGAAAACAAATGTCATGTGAAGAGCCCTCTGTGCCTTTTAAAGGGAGTAATTGGCAGCTTAAGAACAGGTTTGATGCTTGTCGCAGGAAAAGCAGCAGGAGTGGAGAAACTTTCCAGACGCTTCCTCATTTTGTGCTTCACCTGCACAGTTTGCGTCTCGTCCCAATGCAAGTGTGTGTGATCTGAATTTGTGTGATGTGAATTCCCTCCTGGGTCGGATCGGTGTGCGTTTCCAGATTCGTTTTTCCGACGCTGAAGCTGTTTTGCTGGTTGTCTCGCAGTTATTTCAAAAGAAAGTAATAACATTCCTCACACATCTTGGCTGTGAAAGCGTCTGTGATTAGAGCAAAGAGTTATTGTGGCCTGTGAGTGGCTTGGTGATGGAGTGAGGTCGGCGTCTCCACACGCACAAAGGCAGCGAAAGCAACCTGGCGACCGGCAATGGAGAAGGTGAAATGAAAGCTGTTCCTCCTGGGTGATTCCGCCAGCCTGGCTTTTGTCCGCGCTGCCTATCAGACCTCTGCATTTCAATGCGCACGCATGTGTGTGTGTGTGTGTATGCGCATGTTTGTCTGTTTCTGCCAAGTTGAGCCCTGTTTCGAAGCCTCGTCAACCTCGCTGCTATCGCACGTCCCCCTTTGCTCCTCTCCCCGTGGGTTCTCCTGCTTTAAAATGCATGGCGCCATTTCCCAGAATTCCGAGCTCATCCAGCGGGACGCACCCGAGTGCACCCATCCTGCCTTAATCTGTCTGGAGCTCACACTAAATCTGTCAGTTGCAGCCACTGCTCTGCCACACACACTTGTGTATCTTTGTATGTATTTCTGCTTGGGAAGTGTGTGAAAATATACATGAACTCATCTCAGCTGTCAGGTATTGCTCAGTGTATAACAGCTGAATGTGTGTGTGTGTGTGTGTGTGTGTGTGTGTGTGTGTGTGTGTGTGTGTGTGTGTGTGTGTGTGTGTGTGTTGTTATCCATATCTGTAGACTCACCCTGTATGTTTACATGCTCATGAAAACTTTGATTCTACTCTGATTAAGGCAAGAAATAGTAAAAGGAAGTCAAATACATTCTGATCAAACCTCCCACTTCAGGAGCATCTGGCAAATTCTACCTCATATGATGTAAATGTACTACTTAACTTAAAATGCAAGTAATTACCTGACTAATCTTGCATCACTGAGGCAGCTTGACGATTCCAGTTTGTTGACATTGTGTAGCACATGGATATGAATTCATTTTAGGCCGGGATCCAGCGTGTGTTGCGTTTGGGATGAGACAAAACATAGTTGAGCTGGTTTTGGTCTGAGTTGGAATGTTTATTCAAAATGCTTGGGGGGGGAATTGTGCTCTTGGTTTGGCACTGTACAGATATGAAGTATGCACACACACACACACAACTGAGAGGGACTCCTCAGAAAGACACTTGTTGGCTTCCCCCTGGGGCTTTACTGTATCTGATAGCTGTTCGTACGGTCTGTCTCGCTTGTTAAGCAAGTCGCCGTGATGTAATGTGATGTGATGTCGTGTGTGTGTGTGTGTGTGTCTTATGGCTCTATTTGCCGCTGAACCATGGTGCAACCTTGACTAGAGACTGCACAACAAAGGGATTTTTGTCACAGTTGACATTAACTCTTGTATGATAGAGGGTTTGTAAGCGATGATGACACCTATTCACATTGTTCAATCAGCTGATCCTGTTATCTTTATTTACTAATATCTTTGCTACATTTTAGGAGGAATAGTCAGTAGAGCACTACCATTAGCCCTGCTGTCAAATTACTTACTACTTATTATTAGATTATGTGTGTGATGAGTTCAGGAAGGATAGATATGAGTGAGGTTAAGACCAATTTCCCTGCGTTTTAGTTCAGAGAGCTGGTCAAACATCAAAACCTGCAGGGTTTCCCAGACAGAGGGTAAGCGCTTCTTTCTTTCTTCCTCTTCTTATCTTGTTAACATAAATGGAGACAGAGACCGAAACACTTCCTGGGTCGAAACGCCTCGGCTCTAAATGGCAGCGTCGACCGCATGTGAGCCTAATCTGAGTATCCAGCAGGATTTTGCAGCGGATCTGAATTCACTCAGCAGTATCTACTTGCCTCCTATAGAACACATCTATAGAACAAATCTACAGGGATTAAGGCTGCAGTTGGTGAAAGCGTATTCAAGAGATCGAGACGGGGAACTGCAACCTAAACCCTCACGTTGTCGTAGTTGGTGTGTTTACATACACCCTAAAACTTTGATTGCGCTGTGATTCAGGCGTTTAGAAGCCGAACACAAACTACATAAACAAACTCAAGTATCTTCCTCCTGAATGAAATGTGATGAGTAAATATCCCATGTTTGCAGGCTGTCACACACTCTTAGGTTTCATGCAGATTGAGTTTTCTCTTTTGGGGGAGCTTGAGCGTGACTCACCACATGCCCTCAATGCAAACAGAGAATCCTAAAGTGACACTCTGGAGTGTTGTGATGGAGGTGAGCGAGGCCACATTGGTGTTGGGAAAACACACGACACGTTGCATCAGCGTCAAATGGATTGGACTGGATGTGTTGGCAAATGCATCGGCTATGTGTTTCTCTGCTGATGTGTGTATTTCAATCTATATGACGAGGCTAAAGTCCGATTCTGACCATTTCATCATCACCGTCTCACGTGTTGTCGTCTTTGCTCAACGTCCGTGCTCAAGAATAGCAGTGTCCTCGCTACAACCCAGTGGGCCAATGTCACAGAGAATCAGAGCATCTCTCTCTCTCATTATGTGTGTGTGTGTGTGTGTGTGTGTGTGTGTGTGTGTGTGTGTGTGTGTGTGTGTGTGTGTGTGTGTGTGTGTGTGTGTGTGTGTGTGTGTGTGTGTGTGTGTGTGTGTGTGTGTGTGTGTGTGTTTCATGTCATATCTGTGCATCAGCAGGTCTTCTTTTGTTGGATTTTGTTCCACAATATTACATTCATGCACCAGTGGCATCACATCCTTTTTTAGGCTGCCTGTTTTTGAGCTCTGCGGCAGATGTGTGGTCAAACAGCCATGAATGGCATCTCATCGCTCTCTCTCGCTTTCTCTCTCTCTCTCTCTCTCTCACACTCTATGTTGTTCTCTTTGCTCTTTTCTCTGGAGTGATAACACGCACAATCCTCGGAAAAGGAACAAGACAACAAATCGATTGTCTCAAGAGCGAGCGCCTCTCCCGTCTCGTCAGTGCATCATTTGGCGGTCAGCCATCCAAGCCAGTTGACAGACAGGCCGTGATAGATAGACAACAGAAAGAGTGAGACAGAGAGACAGACAACAGGCAGATAGAGCGAGACAGAGAGACAGACAACAGCTGGTTGGTGAGTCGAGAGGCGGGAAGCTTTTACTTCACCAACGGAAAAATTGCAACTCTAAAATGAATAATTTAGCTCACTGCAGCTGCGAAAGTCACTTGGATAATTCATGCAGTGCGCACACTAAGAGTTTCTGGGAGTGTGTTTGCTTGCTGTGATTGCCTCTGTCTGTGTGTGTGTGTGTGTGTGTGTTTGTGTGCAAAAGCAGTTGGTCTGCATGAATTACAAAGTCAGATGTGCTTTTCTGGCAAATCCCTCGTAAAGATTCAAGATTGTGTCTTTGCAGCTTGGGGAATAACAAGGACTTAACAAGAGCCATCGTAAAAACACAGAACGACACTAGCTAACACACACACATACACACACATCACAAAGAACATGCTAAATCTCGTGTGTGTGTGTGTGTGTGTGTGTGTGTGTGTGTGTGTGTGTGTGTGTGTGTGTGTGTGTGTGTGTGTGTGTGTGTGTGTGTGTGTGTGTGTGTCTAAAGTGTGCTCAAACATGTGTTAGTCTATGAAATTGGATCTATGTGAGTCTCCAGGTGCATTCACTGTCAAGCGCAGTGGGCAATCCCTGTAGTCAGAGGAAATGGAATTATGGATAAATGCGTTAGCTGTACCTGGAATCCCTCTCTTGTCGTGTGTGTGTGTGTGTGTGTGTGTGTGTTGGCTGTGAGCAGGTCATCTGAGTTTCTTTCTTTCTTTCTTTCTTTTTCTTCCTGAAATATCATCTTTTGAACTCTCTGAACTTCCTCTGTTTGATATCCAACCACTTCCTGCACGCCCCATCTGTTAAATTTCCGTTGGGTAATTTTGTTCTTTCCACCCTCCCATCCTCTCTCATCCATCCCAACCTCATCCACCCCTCCGCCCATCTGTTTTGATAGGAGAGATCAAAAACACAAACAGCCCGTTGAAACGTCTCTGAAACTACTTAGAAGGTCTTGTGTGAAGCTTTAAAATCAGTTCTCAATGATTCCAGGAGATCCAATGAGTAAACATTAGCCTAAAGAAACGACTTAACTAAACTGGTAACTTATTTAAGTAGAGTTTAATAGATTTCATACATAGATTTTAATAAGTCGTGCAGTGATGTGTACCAGCTGTTACAATGTACAAAGTGAATGAAAGTTTCTCATAACTTACACCGCCGACTGACTCAAAGGCACCACTGCTGCTTCTTTTGCAGCAGGATGTGAAATGATTTACCGCCCTGTGTGTTGTGTGTTGAATGGGCGATGAGGCAAAATAACTTTAATTGGATGTTTCCGATTCATAAGAAGGAGTTCGGCAAGTCAAAATGTAATATTTTACCCGGGTAAATACGTTTATTTCCCGGGAGCAGTTTGTGGCAAAATGAAAAAGCTCCGAAAAAAGTGACACAAAAATGGAAATGTTTCACACTTTCTGTTGTATGTGTAATTATTTGGCTTAATGCTTTATGTCGCCTTCACACATTACTGATCGTTCCTTGTCTCTTTGTGTTATTTTTGTCATTGTATCCCAGCGTGGCTCTGCTTTTGTGTGTTGGCACTTTTATTCATCTTTGCAAACGAGCAAAAATGAAAACTGACGTTGCTGTGCCTGTTTTGTGTTCCAGTGCTGGCCAGCTTCCGAGGGACCGTCCAGCATGGCCTCCCACTGGAAATTGGAGACACGGTGCAGATCCTTGAGAAATGTGAAGGTAAGTGCACAAACAAACACACACACTGTGCAAGTGCACTGTGGGAGCCGGGGACTGAAAGAAAAGGAGAACACAGCTACAGACTCTAGCACACACACGTGCAGATGCATACTGTGATGCAGTGGACGTCCACTCGGTCAGCATCACGTTCCCCACAGAGCCGTGTGCACCCCAAATGAGCAGCATTGTGATGAATGCCTGTGGAAAGTCGTGTTTGCTACCGTTTCCTGCAGCGCGGGCTGGCTGCAGTTTCGCCTTCCTGCTTACGCCAAGTCTGTTTTTGTCCTTCTCTCTCTCTCTCTGTCTCTCTCTCTCTCTCTCTCATTCTCTCTCTCTCTTTCTCTGTCTCTCTCTCTCTCTCTCTCTCTCTCTCTCTCTCTCATTCTCTCCCTCTCTTTGTCCTTCACTGTCGATATAAGTATATAAGTCCTCCTCATCAAAATCGGAAACACACACACTTTTCGACACTTTAACACACATGCACAAACACACACCTCCCTCTTCCTGAGCACTTGACACACTCTGTCTCACTTCCTGTTTTTTTTTCTTTTTCTTTTTTTAAATTCCTCTCTCCGGGGACAGAAAGACACATAGACAGTCAGCCAGTGGCACAGTCAGCCAGCCAGAAGGATGTGATATTGCTGTAAAAGGCCCAGAGGAAGTAGACAATAGCCCAGGCAGCGGCGTGCTGTGCCCAGAATCGAAGTCAAACTCATGCCAGCAGCGAAGCAGGCTGGAAGCTGAGAGTCAAGCTGCTGGCGGCGAAGAGGACGCAGACTAACGACCCTGCTTCATGTTGTTACTGTTGACACTTCTAAACGCGGGCGCGTAACAAGCAGAGATGTTTTTTTACCGACATACAGCGCCCGCCTACAAACGCACCACAGCTTAGTCATTGATTTACAAGCAGGTACCCACTGGCTTGACTTTTTGAGCTGCGGTGTTTCGCTCTATGTTCCCTTGACGAAGTAACAAGGTACTTCAAAGGACTGGAATGCCTGTAAGGTCTTGAAGATGTTTTGACACTCAACCCAAGTAGATTCTTCAGTTCTGAGTCAGTAGCGGGCGGAAAATTGGTATTTATTCTCTGAGGGACTAAGTTGATGTTGTGGGTCACATGGGAGTCACAGAAGGGTTCCTTTTACCTGCATTCATGCGATTGAAATGAATGCAGTGGCTCTGATATAACAGGAGAGGGACGATCAGGCAGCAACTGGTGAATGCAGGTTTATTGCCAATTACCCTGAATGAATACCACCAGACATCCAACAACCCAGATCACCAAGGACCATCATAGACATACAGAGTTACATTTACAGTAAATGTAAGTGCAAAATGGGATGTTATATCCTATTCATCTGCCGCTGTCTCGCCATCACTGCGTTTGACCTGCAACACACAGTGAATGACTCAAATGTGTGGCACAGTGCAGACACACACATGACTCAGTGAATGTCTGAGCCATTAGATTCAGTAAAAACCCAACAGTGGCTGTAATAAACACACATTTACATTTGAGTTATTAAGCGTAATGCTCTTATCTGAAGCAAATTACAATGGCTGTAATACTGGAGCGAGCTTAAATCCATCAGTTAGGAAAAAGAGCATCAGTAAAGCCTGGGATGTAAACGCATTAGGTTGTTATCAGCGTTGGGGTTTGCCTAAGCACTCACCCTCGCTAATGTGGCTTGAGCCCTGATTTTGTGTGTGTGTGTGTGTGTGTGTGTGTGTGTGTGTGTGTGTGTGTGTGTGTGTGTGTGTGTGTGTGTGTGTGTGTGTGTGTGTGTGTGTGTGTGTGTGTGTGTGTGTGTGTGTCAGGGAGCTTCTTCACATTTAGCTGTCGTTAGTTCACTGCAGCTGTATGTGTCATAGTTTCCTTCCGAGAGTCTGCTGATATTTGGTCTGCGGTCACATGAAACGCTGCAAAACAGGACGCTTTGTAACGACATGTTCTCCAGCAGTCAGCGTAACGTTCTGGTTGGTCCGTTTGGTGATGTCTCAGTGCCCATGCATGGATCGGACTAAAAACTAAAAACATGAAATGTCTTGGTACATTCAGCTGTCACACACACAGACACACACACACACACACACACACACACACACACACACACACACACACACACACACTCCTTCCCAGTCTTGTTCTTAATCAATGTATTCCCTTTTCTGCACCTCCTGTCCCCTGGATGATTTAAACAGATGTAAAGCTTCTTGAAACACACCGAAAATTAGCAAAAATTACACCTATAAACACAACCCACTACCTTGAAATGTGTTTTGGTTTTGAACACATATAAATGTACAAAATAAATCAATGCAGGACAAACAACAAACTCCACAACCCATTAGCACCCTCTGTGACTTCCAAGCTGAATACTAGTGTGTATGTGTGTGCTGCCTGCAGTGAAAGCCAGAAAAGGTGTCAAAGTCACAGCAACAGGGTGGAAATAAAAGATGTTTTTTTCTGTGCAGGTTGGTACCGAGGATTCATCCTGAAGAACCCAAACATCAAGGTGAGGGAACTTCCTTTGACAACGTGTGTGTGTGTGTGTGTGTGTGTGTGTGTGTTTATTCAGAATGATTTATTTTCCTATTCCTTGTGTGAACAAATGGATTATGGTTTTACATTCTTCACACACAGACACACACACACACACACACACACACACACACACACACTCCCCTTTCTTTGTCTCCTAAATCCTATCGGTCTTCTTGCTTTTATCTCCTTCTCCCTCTTCCCTCTGCTTCCATCTTCTCTTACCCCGCATACACACTTAACACTGCATTGATTATGTGCGTCACTCGGCGTGTGAGCGGTTAAATGTTAATGGCAGCGGAGGTGAATGGCACCGGTAGCGTCTCATTAACTTGTTTATTTCCTTCCCCAAGGGAATTTTCCCATCCAGTTACATCCACCTGAAGAATGCCCACGTCAAGAACAAAGGGTACGTAATGAGCGGCCAATCTCCCTCTCTCTTTTTCCATTTCCGTATCAAATGCATCATCGATCAATACTATCGTTTTATTTTATTTTTGCACATGTGTGTGTATTTCCAAATTATAGACAATTTGAGACAGTTATCCCGGTGGAAGACTCGGTCATCACAGAGATGACGTCGACGTTGCGAGACTGGGGTGCCATGTGGAAGCAGCTTTACGTGGTAAGCTCATACACACACACACATGTTCACAAACATATAACCTCCACCTAAACAAATTAGTCAATTCTAGTTTTCTCACAAAGGGAATTTATTTGGCCTTGGCTAATTCAAATACCACAAACAGTCCAAGCTTTTTTTTTCCGCACACATTCATTAGACGGATTGATTTTTGTGTGTGTGCCCTATTAAGCTATCTGGGCTGCTGATTAAACGGAGTTGATGAATACTCGTAGATCAAAGTGAATACATTTGTGGCAAAAAGCAGCAGGACACAGAAGCTCATTTGCACGAGTCCATTTCCAGTGGTGCTGATTACCCGGCTTCCTCTGGGTCGCCCTCCTTCTCTGCGCTGATTTGGACTTTCCGTCTCCTCTTCCTCACTGCTGTTTCGGGTGCCTCATTGCAATTACACATGTTCCCCTTTTTTTTTATCTCTGTCTTTTCCTCAATATAACTCAATCTGTATTTCACGTCTATTTGCCTCCTATTCATTCCATTTGACTCAATTTCTCCTTGTCTGTTCTGTGGGCTTCTCCTCCCCTCCGGTCCTTAATCCCCGCTTTTCCTCTCTTGTCTCTTCCCACCATTTCCTCCTCCCGCAGAAGAATGAGGGGGATTTGTTCCACCGGCTTTGGCACGTGATGAATGAAATCCTGGACCTTCGAAGGCAGGTGCTGGTGGGCCACCTCACCCACGACCGCATGAGGGACGTCAAGCAGCACATCACCGCCAGATTGGACTGGGGCAACGAGTAAGTAGAGGAGAGAGGACGACCTTTATGTCTGAATATCTGTCCGGTTATTGCATGAGGGGAGAACACACGGACCACAAATCCCCTGAACAAGAAAAACAACACATCTGACTAGTGTGTGTGTGTGTGTGCGTGTGTTGATTCACTTTGAGGGATTACTGAACTTGAATGGGTTTGAATTCTCTACACATTGCATTTTTTTCTGTCATGACTAATGAAAAGTGCTCCCATAGCAAATTGAGCTTCATTGGATTGAACTGATCTCCCACTGATCTCCCACATATACTATATCCGCTTATTATAGGAAAATTAAATATTTAATGACACTGATTATATGAATAAATTACATGTTAAATCATCTTGCCCTGAATGCTCTTCGGCTCATGTATGTCTTGCCATCTCGCAGCTTTCTGACTCATCTTTTCTTCCCTTGCAGTCTCTCTCTCTCTCTCTCTCTCTCTCTCTCTCTCTCTCTCTCTCTCTCTCTCTCTCTCTCTCTCTATGCTTTCATCCATCTCCCCTACAGACACATTCCTCTCTCTGTACCCCCCCCCCGCCCCTGTCAGACAGACGCCACTCTCTCCATCCTGTCTCCCTCTTCCTCCATGCCAATAAAATTATTCATTCCAACATTCCTCTGTCCTCATTCCCGCTGTCTGTCTCCTTACCCTTCACTCTCCTTTGCCCTATTTCCCTACCCCCCCCCCCCCCCACCCCCCCCCCCCCCCCCCCTACACATACACATACACACACACATACACACACACACACACATGCACACACCTCTTATCTAGAGATGAGGAGGGAATAGACAGTCTCTTGCTTTGGGGTGGTATATGGTTGACCAGGCTTGTCTATTTTAGTGTCGACATGGAAACACACACCGTTGCACCGTTTTGGTCTGAAGAGAGGGCCAGCCCGGTGGAGTTTGACGAGGAAGAGGAGGGAAGTGGGTGGTGATGGAGAGAAACAAGTTGAAAGGAGGGTGGGAGAATGGGGAAGATATGAGAATGAAGCCTTTAAGGATACGGATGCAAACAATGAAAAGGAGTACACAGGGAGTTAGATGGATGGAAAAAAAGAGAGATGAAGAGTAAAGGAGGAGGAGGATGGCGAGAAGCACTTGGAGAAAGGACGATAAAGAGGACAGCAGGCACAGTGGGAGGCTAATGCGAGAGACATTTTGCTGTCATCTGTTCCTTGGAGAGGAGGACAAACTGTCAACTTTATTTAGATGACTGACATGGGTGGCCTGACAGCAGTTTTTTATGTAATGCCGCTCTGTGTATGTGTGAATGCGTGTGTGTGTTACTGTGCTTGTTCTGTGTGTTGTTGCTCAATTCACTTTATGTTTTGTTTGTCTGCAAATCTCTGAAAGAACCATAACGTTGATATGTTCTGATATTCACCATCTTGCTTTAATTTGATACCTGTGTGTGTGTGTGTGTGTGTGTGTGTGTGTGTGTGTGTGTGTGTGTGTGTGTGTGTTACAGACAACTTGGCCTGGATCTGGTCCCTAGGCGAGAGTTCAGCATGGTGGACCCAGATGAAATCAGCGTGACAGAACTCTACAGGCTGGTGAGTGGCCTCTCAGCTCTGAGCTTGTGACTCCAAAGTCTCCCTGGATCTCCACATCCACATAAATAGACTGGAACTCTTGCACCTCCCTGTCCATCCAAAGTTCTGCATAGCATCCTCAAAAGGCTTGAAACTTTGCCGGTGCTTTCTTTGTGAGTATTTAAAAATTGCAGTTGTCGCCATTATCGGGCAGGGGAAAAGCTGACATCTAACACAACCAATCCAGAACTATCCAGGAGCCACAGTAGTAGATGTGCTAGTTCCAGTACTTCGGCGCTCAAGTAATTGGAGGGAAATGAAGGAAAGTTCTTAAAAACTTTCTAGAGTTCTTGGGGAAAAGTTCTCATAGTGCAAAGAGACACTAGTTTGACACTTCAGGTGGGTTGTCGTGGGTTGTCGTCATATAAAAACAGCCTCCAAACCTTCACAGTCCACAAACATGTGAGACGTCTCCTCAGCAGGAGTTAAGGCTGTCAGTGTTTTCTGGAGTTTCTCTGTCCACGGCATCATCTTAAACCTCTGCGGTCCCTTTGAGTTAAACCAACAAGGTATAAAAGCAGGATGTGGGTCACTCAGGAGGAAGACGAGAGCTTCTTCGAGTGCCTCCATTCTTTAGTAAAGGCAGGGAAACGATGGATTACTGCCCATATGTCCGATTGGCACAGCTGACATCAAGATGACAGCAGCGCTTCAGAGATCATTTCATTACCTTCCCTCCCCACATAAAACAACTCCCGCCGAAGCAGAGCGTAAAATTTCATCTCTCCGATGTTAGCCGTCTGGCACGTGGTAGAAACTCATAAGATCCCCCAGACTTATTGACATTTGTGCGTTTTCCTCACACACTCCCCTCTTTTTTCCTTTTCCCTGCCACTCGCCGTCTTGTTATTCTTCTGGCTTTCTCCAAGCTCCAACCGCTGTTACCATGGCAACCGCATCCCTGCTCCGATACAGTGCAGTGAAAATTGTACCACGCGCGTGTGCACACACAGACACACATTCTGTGATGGCCTTCGCAAGGGTAATTGAAGCTCTTAATCCATCTGTTTCTTCCTTTGTTAGTCAAAACAAAGGCGGGCAGAGCAGGATGAAAACTTAACACACCTTTATTAATGCTGCACTAAATGAGCAAATGACTGCAATTCCCCAATATTGGGACACAATACATTAAAAACACCTACATGCGCACACACACTTGCAAGCACACACACACACGCACACACACATTCACACACACACACACACACAGGTATTATCTACCACCACGCTGAGACCAAATTACATGAATGGTTTTTTGCGGCGAGATCTGTTCATGAGAGCAGCTCCTTTGTTTTTGTCTCTCAGTGTGTCGCTGCAGTGTGGCTTAATTGAAGTGAGAATTGAATTGTGCTTCTGTGTGTGTGTGTGTGTGTGTGTGTATGTGTGTGTGTGTGTGTGTGTGTGTGTCAGGGATGTTACAGTAAGAAAATCTAGTTATGTGATATCTGCCCTGTGAGAGACTTGATAGATGTGGAGATGGATAAGGAGAAGACATCATTTTGCAGTCACCAGTGGAGGTATTTTATGAAGCATTTACCAGGACGTATAGGTTGAATGAAACTCAAATACATATGCGGCTCAGATCCGAACCGCTACTCCTTGACATTGACATTGAAAGGAGACGTCTGAGTTTGCATCTCATCAGGATTCCTCCTCAGACGCGTCCCCTGGGGGAAGTATTCTGTGCTCGTCCAACTTGGAGGAGACCACCCTGGGTAGAGCCATAGAATACGCAGAGGGGGGATTATGTATCCCATCTGGTCCGGGAACACCTTAGGATTTCCCAGGGAAGAGCTTGGAGGCTGGTGATGATATCAGCCCGCAACTCAGATCCAGATAAGCGGTTGGGGGGGGGTTGGGGGATAGATTGCGGGGGTGGTACTGCTCTATTTCCAAGTCTTCGTTCTTCTTCAAACTTCCAGTTGTTCCACGGAGGCCCGAGCTCAGTAGAAAGCTAGCGGATCAGGCCAGAGTGTGGATCCCAGAGCTGCAGAGTCGTTAAACAGTGGCAGATCAGACAGCCGTGATAGATGACGGCTCATTCCTCGCTCCCGGAAATACTGTAGTAGAATTTCCGCCAGGGCTTCATTTATCAAGCAAGTCTTTCTTGCTTTCTTGCTTTCTTGCTTTCTTGCTTTCTTGCTTTCTTTCTCCTTTATGTCACACTGGCTCTCCTAATTCATGGGCTTCAAAGCGGGATGAAAGGGGGATTAAATTGTGATGGCAGAGTGGAAGATGAAAGGAGGGATAGTGGAGGTTCCTCTGTGGCCTCAGTTTGACCCCCTTTCCTTCCCCCGTGTGTATAGACACTGGACCATGCTGTCTCTGTCTCTCTCTGTCTGTCTCTGTC